>NC_057813.1:649709688-649812831 GCF_018294505.1 Triticum aestivum
GGTTTCATATATTGTGTTAGCTAGCTAATAGCTAGAGAGAAGTGATCGCTAATAGCTACGTACTATATGTATAGAGAGGACTCAACACGCTAGCTAGTAAGAAAATGAAGGAAACCATTAAGTACAGAAGATCGTCATGAACATATACAGAGAGAAGTGATCGACCTCTCCTTCTCCGAGAGATTGGTCGAACAACAAGTTTTCGTATATCTATCCGATGCTACTAGCTACATATACACAATATAAGATCTCTACAATCTCTAACATCTGAAGTCAAGTTTACCATGATATTCTCCTGCTTTATTGATGACGTGGTCAAGAAAGAATCCCGCCAATTCCTCTTGAATTGCTTTTATGCGATCATGTGGTAGGAGTTCATCCCGGATCTGCCAGAGCTAAATTGAAGAAGAGGGTCAATGCATGTGTATGAATGAAACTCCGTGTTCTCTTTTACCATGGTTTTTTCCGTCACGGATGGCCCAAAGAATGTCATGCAGCTGCGTCTCCGGCCCGCCCAGGATGAAAAGCCCATTTTCTGTCATGATTTTTTGTCATAGAAGTAGGAGCCCACCACATCTATGATGATACCGGGTTTTGTCACAATTATCGTCATAGAAGTGTCATAAGCATGACAGAAAAAAATTTGTTCGGCCCAAAATGTCACGGATGTGTCTTTTTTTGTAGTGCAAGCACTATGAGACCGGCAAAACTAGGAAAACCTAGCTAAGTTATACCTTTGCCTTGCAAATACAACTTGAGTTTGATGATGACTTTAATGCTTGCCTCAAGTTGGAATACCTTTCTTGTCCACAACCACTTGTTGAGATACTCGAATTGCTGTCTCATATTGCAATGTGAGAAGCCTTAACTTAAGCCCATGTTCACATGTGCATTATCAGGATGTGGACCGCAAGCTTCAAAGCATATAACCTCTGGCTTCTCATCTTGCACTTAGACTCCTCGAACCCGATGACCATCACCACTTGATGTCATCCACACATAGGCTACTTGATATCTTTCCTTTTTGATGCCAGCCCATGAGAAACACCTAACCCACATAGACATAACAAAAACATGGCATGGGTTAGGTTACAAAGCACAATTCACAATTACTTACCATACCACTAGATCACTTGATCCCACATGGTATAATGTTTGTACTTTGAGAGTTGACCATGTAGATAATCTTCGAGCTTCATGTAAGTGCATCTAGTGCCCCTTAGTGATTTTGGTGTATTGAAGACTTATAGGTTAAGGGACTGATGCGTTTGTGAGTGTACACGGGTATATAAGTCTATGAGAAGTTTGATATTTACAAACCCCTAAAAATGAAGTTATTCATCTGAAGACTTTGGATTTCTGAAGACTTTCTGAAGACTTTGAAAGTGAAGAAATTGGTGTGACCTTGAAGACTTGGTATTCATTCGAGAAATATGAAGCGTGAAGACTTTTGTTTTTATAGTTTCATTTTCTCTTTCTTGAGTCATAGGAAACGCCGTACTGTTAAAGGGGGTCAAGGAAATACTAAGGAACAATCTCCATGTGATGCTCAACTCAAAATCCTACACCTACCAATCCCTTCGAGTGAAGCCATTGGAAATCTCATACAGTTCAGTCCTATTCTTCAGTGACAGATACGAAGTTCTTCTGATCTCTGAGGAATTTGTTCTGACTGAGGAGTTAGGAATTCACCAGTGTGAATTGCCTACACAGTGAGGAACATGATAGCCCTGAGGATTTTGATAGTCAGAATTCCGACCGTTGTTGTGCTATGCGCCAGCGGTTCCAAAATATCTACCCACCTAACGGTCATATCAGACAAGGGCATTTATGTCTTATCATGTCGGGCTGCTCCCTAGGCTATAAATAGCCGCCCCCTTCAACCACTAGCTGGTTGGATGCTCCGAGAGAAACTGACACTTGTCATTTGAGAGCAACCCATCCTCCGAGGACTTTGAGCGAAAATCATCAAGTGAGGAAATCCCAAACCCAAACCTACAAACCCCAAGTGATTGAGCATCACTGAAGATATTGATCCTGCATGGATCCGACGCTTGTTTCCTTTGAAGACTGTGCTTCTTCCAGACGGTTAGGCGTCAAGGTCTAGAGCATCCAAGAGGAATTGTGGATCGCCGAGTGACCGAGTTTGTGAAGGTTCGGAAGTCACCTGAAGACTTACCACGAGTGATTGGGCGAGGTCTGTGTGACCTTAGCTCAAGGAGAATACGATGAGGACTGTGTGTCCGGGACTGGGTGTCCTCGAGTTTAAATACTCAACCGCTCCAACTAGATGTACAACTGAGACAACAGTTGGAACTGGTCTACCAAATCATTGTCTTCACCGAGCTAACTGGTTCTATTTCCTCAACTCTTCCATTTCCTCATGTATGTTGTTGTGTGCCAGTTCATATCTGTTTGAAGACTTTTGACTGAAGACTTTCTCAATTTCCTCAATTTAATTTCTTCAGTCAGTCTGTCTTCATCTTGTGTTATCCTGTGTTTACGCTTTCTGTACTCTGTGCCTGTCTTCATTTCTTCGTGATGACTGTGCTTGTGTTCTGTTATGTTCCTTTCTGAGTACTTATTCCGCTGCAAGTAGTTCTTCATTTAGGAATTTCCTCACCATCAAATTCCTCGGTGAAGAATTCATAAAAATCGCCTATTAACCCCCCACCTCTAGTCGATATAACGCACTTTTAGTTGGTATCAGAGCAAGGTACTCTCTTGTTCTGTGTGATTTTGGTTTAACTGCCTGGAGTTTTAGTTATGTCGACTGCAGGATTGAGGAACGTATCCTGTCCCATCTTTGACGGTCATGAGTATCCTCGGTGGAAGGCCATGATGAAGAAGCGAGTCATGGCTATGGACAGTGAGCTGTGGACCGTCACTGAGATCGGTCTTACCGATCTATGAAAGATGGCAGAGGCTGATGACATTCGCAAGTACACGCTACTCAACCTCACAGCGAAGGATGTCATCTGCTCCAGTCTGTCCCGAAATCAGTTCAGGAACGTCATGCATCTCAATCACGCGAAGCTAATCTGGGACCGTCTCTCTGAGGTCTATGAAGGTCATCGAACCTGTCATGATCCTTGGTTTTAGGACTACAAGGACTCTCTCAATGCGATGACATTTGAACCAGAACCATCATCCTCTACACCATGCCTCATGGCAAACAATGTGAAGGTAACCGAATGCTATCTATCCGAGTCCAGTGATGATGAATCTGGCGATGAATTTGGACCTAGCTATGTCAAACTTTCTTCCCTTGCCACTAAACAACAAAGAGCATTGGAAAAAGTTCAATACATGCTAAATAAGAGCGATGATATGTTGGGTGAAGAAATGGATCAGTCAAAAGCTTTGGCTGAAAGTCTTCAGAGACTTCATTCCAAGTTTGATGACCTTCAAGGTCATCATAACACTCTCTTATCTGATCACGAGAATCTTTCTTTTGAACTTCTTCAAAGAAAGCAAGATTTTGAGAAGCTAAGAGTGAGTTATGAAGATCTTCAGAAGGAGCATGACTCATTACTTTCTCAACAAATCAGCGCTACCCAGGAAGAATTTGTTCCTCCATGTCTAAAGTGCATTGAACGTGAAACTGCTAATTCTTCACCTGAATGTTCAAATGCTTCTAATGCTACAAATTCTTCTTATGTCTCTGCTGTCACTAATTCCTCATCCGAGGACAATGCAAGTATCACTAGTGATGCAGGGCTGAAGGAATTGTACATGACAGGCATGTACAAAAGCCTCAAAGGGCATTAGACTCTTTGTGATGTGCTCAAAAGGCAGATCCTCAACAGAAACCCTAGGAAAGAAGGTATTGCCTTTGAGAGGAAACTCAATGCTGATGGAACATATTGGAAGCCTGAGCAGTATCCCAAAACCTCATGGGTTGCTGCAAAGGGACCTCTAGTTGATCCATCCAACTTATCTGGCTTTACATGTGAATCTCCTCATTCTTCTGATGAGTCATTTGACTCTAACTATAAACTGTTCAAAAATCAGAATGGTGAAGTATTTGCTAGATATGTTGGGACTAACTGCAGGAATGGTTCTCCTATGAAGAAAATCTGGCTTTCCAAAAGTTGCCTTGAAAGTCTTCAGGTGAATGTCCTCATGACACCACCTGTGAAGAAAAGGAACTCTAGATCAAATTCTTCATATGAACCAAATTCTTCATATGGATCCAAGTCCTCATACGGACAAAATTCCTCACGTGGATCAAATTCCTCAAAAGGATCAAAGTCATCATCATCGTGCTAACCTTTCTGTTTCGCAGGGTAGAGCTAAGGGCTATGAATATGTGCATTATTCTTCAAATCATTATGTTCATAAGTCCTTGAAGAATTTCTCTTCTTATTCATATGCTTATCCTAACCCCTCCTATGTGAAACAAAGTGGACTGGCTTCTATGCCACCTTTTTCATATGGTGCTCGCAGAGTGATGAATTCTTTGTCACCCCTCCAAATGTGGGTGGTGAAGAAAAAGAACCGATCTCTTAATGCAGGATCAGGTCTCCAATCATGCTCAAAACAACTAAAGAATTTGCCGGAGACCTGAACAGTGCCTAAAAGGACGCAGGCTAACCATGAAGAAATGAATTGTCATTTCTCATGTCCTCGTACTGAATTATCTGTGCTATTTCTTGATGAAATTGAACTGATGATACTGATATCATATTCTTCACTGATGAAGTATATGAGTTTGTAAGCTGCACTAATTCATCTGCAGGATGATCAACGCAAAGCAAATGAGTGGGTCCTCGATAGTGGATGTACAAATCACATGACTGGTGACAAGAATCTATTGATGGATGCTCCCTTATCACCGTCACATCTGAAGCATATCATCTTCACTGACAAAGGCAAAAGTCAGGTATTGGGTCTAGGTAAGGTTGCGATCTCAAAGGATCGACACATGGACAAAGTCATGCTTGTCGAGTCCTTAGGATACAACCTCATGTCTGTCTCAATGCTTTGTGATCTTGATATGGCTGTTGTCTTTGGAAGATATCGTTGTGTCGTGATCATGGAAGCTGACCATTCCAAAGTCTTCGAAGGCTTTAGGAGAGGAGATCTGTATATTGTTTATTTCTCTACAGGACCACAGCCTGCCGTGTGCTTACATGCAAAAGCTCCAGAAGGCTGGCTATGGCATCGACGACTTGGTCATGCTGGCGTAAGGAATCTTCACACGCTTGCAAAGAAGAAGAATGTCATTGGCATTGAGAATGTCAAGTTCCTCAAGGATCACCTCTGCGGAGCTTGTGAAGCTGGAAAGATGACAAAGGCCAAGCATCCAGCAAAGACTATCATGACTACCACTCGACCATTTGAATTGCTTCACATGGATCTCTTCAGTCCTAATCATTATTCTGCTATGACGAATGATGCATCTCTATATGGCTTTGTTATTGTTGATGATTATTCTCGTCACACATGGGTACACATTGTCACTCACAAACATGAAGTGCAGGAAGTCTTCAAACGATTTTCCTCGAGGGCTTCAACCAACTTTGGTGTGAAGATCAAACACATCAGGAGTGACAATGGGACTGAGTTCAATAACTCCGGTCTTGATAGCTATCTTGATGAACTTGGTATTACTCATGAGTTATCTGCTCCTTATACTCCTCAGCAGAATGGCGTCGTGGAGCGCAAGAACAGAACCCTCGCTGAAATGGCTCGCACTATGCTTGATGAATGCAAGACACCTCGTCAGTTCTGGATTGATGCAATTGATACTGCTTGCCACATCATCAACAGAGTATATCTTCACAAATTCTTCAAGAAGACTGCCTATGAACTCCTCACTGACAAGAAACCCAATGTAAGTTACTTCAAAGTCTTCGGTGCTAAATGTTGGATTAGAGATCCACATCACAATTCCAAATTTGCACCAAAAGCACATGAGGGTTTCATGCTTGGTTACGGAAAGGACTCGCACACCTACAGAGTCTTCAACAACGTTCTTCACAAGGTTGTTGAAACTGTAGATGTGCGGTTCGATGAAACTAATGGCTCGCAAAGAGAGCATCTACCTTCTGTGATAGATGAACCAGCACCTGAGGATTCTATCAAGTTCAAGGCCACTGAGGATGTCATTCCTACTGAAGAATCTGCTGGAGAATTCATTCCAGAACGTGATGAACGTCGAGCTGGCGCACCTGAAGAAAATGGTGCTGAGGAAAATGCTCCTGAAGAAAATGCGGATCAAATTCCTCGAAGACAACCCGCTCATCCTCGTATTGCAAATGAAGTGCAAGTCGAGAAGATCATCGATGACATCCGTGCACCAGTTCCTCTCACACGCTCAAAAGCTTCACATTTATCTAACTTTTGTGGGCACTTTGCTTTTGTCTCTATCATAGAGCCCACTAAGGTAGATGAAGTATTTCTGGAGCCTGAGTGGATTCAAGTTATGCAAGAAGAATTACATCAGTTCGAGCTAAACAACGTTTGGGAACTAGTCAAACATCCAGATCCTCGCAAGCACAACATTATTGGCACAAAATGGATCTACCGCAACAAGCAAGATGAAAATGGCCTTGTGGTGAGGAATAAGGCACGGCTTGTAGCTCAAGGCTACACACAGGTTGAGGGTATTGATTTCGATGAAACTTTTGCACCTGTTGCTAGACTTGAGGCTATTCGCATATTACTTGCTTACGCTAACCATCATAATATCACTTTATATCAAATGGATGTGAAAAGTGCATTCCTCAATGGTAAGCTTGAGGAAGAAGTATATGTAGCTCAACCCCCAGGTTTTGAAGATCCAAAGAATCCCGACAAAGTCTTCAGACTCAACAAGGCCCTATATGGCCTCAAGCAATCCCCTCGGGCATGGTATGACACTTTGAAGGAATTCTTCATGAAGAAAGGCTTCAAACCCGGTTCACTTGACCCAACTCTTTTCACTAAATCTTATGATGGTGAATTGTTTGTGTGCCAAATATATGTTGATGATATTATCTTTGGTTGTACTGACCAACGCTATAGTGATGAATTTGCCTATATGATGAGTGAAGAATATCAAATGTCTCTGATGGGAGAGTTGAAATTCTCTTTAGGTCTTCAAATTCGTCAATAGCGCAATGGAATATTCATATCTCAGGAGAAATACCTCAAGGACGTATTGAGGAAATTCGGCATGCAAGATTGCAAAGGGGTCAAAATTCCAATGCCCACAAATGGCCATCTATGCACTGATGAAAATGGTAAAGACTTTGATCAAAAGGTATACCGCTCCATGATTGGCTCCTTATTGTACCTATGTGCATCTAGGCCGGATATTATGCTTAGTGTTTGCATGTGTGCCCGATTTCAAGCTACACCGAAGGAATCACACCATAAGGCTGTGAAGCATATTCTTCGATATCTAGCTCACACATCAACACTTGGATTATGGTATCCCAAGGGCTCTTCATTTGATATCATTGGATATTCAGACTCTGACTATGCTAGCGATCGCGTGGACCGCAAGTCAACGTCAGGCACATGTCATTTCCTCAGACGATCTTTGGTCTATTGGTCCTCGAAGAAACAGAACTGTGTATCACTCTCCACTGCAGAAGTTGAGTACATTGCTGCTGGATCGTGTTGTGCTGAATTACTTTGGATGAAGCAAACACTCAAGGACTATGGCATCAACGTGTAGAATGTGCCTCTCTACTGCGACAATGAGAGTGCTATCAAAATTGCTCATAACCCAGTTCAGCACTCGAAAACAAAGCACATCCAAATTCGTCATCATTTTCTTCGTGATCATGTGTTGAAGGGCGATATCTCCATCGACCACGCTAGCACTGAAGATCAGCTGGCCGATATCTTCACTAAGCCCTTGGATGAGAAGAGATTTAGCAAGTTGCGGTTTGAGCTAAATATCCTAGAATCTTCAAATGTTCTCTGAAATGGACACACATCCTAACACTTATGCTGACATGATGACTTAGATGCGCAACACACGAAGTAACGATTTTCTTCAATCAATGAAGACTAACCCTCTAAGTGTGAAGAAATTAATGAAGAAATTGACTCTTAGAGCCCTACGACAATTGTACGCGGTGTCTGAAGCCAACTTTCTTATACGGTGGGTTACGCCACCACAAAAAGTTGAAAATCTTCAATTCGAGTTTTTCCTCAGTTTTAAAATTCCTCAGTTTTTCAAATTCTTCAACTTGCAATGTCTTCACTATTTCCGTCGTTTGTCTTCATTTGAATATACATATATATATATATATATATATATATATATATATATATATATATATATATATATGAGTTTTATGTCCTCTACAACATTCACTTATTGCTAACTCTTCAAGTTGACTGTTTCCGCTAAGTGAATGTGATCGGACCCTTCCCCCTCTATTCTAAACTCAATCTAATATTTTCACAAATTCTTCATATGCATTCTGATTTGAAACTCGTTCAAAATCTTCACTGTGTCCTTGACAGCTGAAGAAATTGCGTACGGAACTTTTAACTTATCTTATCTAAATTTTTGGCGTTGCCGCTCAAACTGTTCCGCTTCTCACGACAAATACTTATCTATTCACCCACGATCCTACACGATCGCCGCCTCACAGTACGTGGGCGACACATGTCATGTGAATGGGAAAAGCCAGGGGCACGTTCGTCCGAAATCCTGGGGCGCACAGTTTTTCACTACTGCTATAAATACCCCTGCCTTCTCCTCACTTCACTTTTACTCCGCTCGACCTCTCTCTCCCGCATGAGCTTCCCAAACCCTAGCGCCACCGCTACTTCATCGTCGCCGGTGAGGAAGAGATTCACTGCCTCGACCTCGTCGCCGTCGTACTCGCGCCGGTTGCGGATTTCTTCACTCCGCCGCCGTCGTAGCCGTCTTCCTTTGCCAAGTTAGGGTGTGGAAGATTTGAACGGACGAACTTCATCTCAACGCTTCCCAGTTCATCGTGTTCTTCACTTGTAATTAAAAGTTGCTTTTATTGCCCTCTTTGATTCATGTGTTTTACTAAAAATCTTCAAAGGTGTTTATTCTTCAAATCTTCACACACTAAAACACATCACATGTTATCTGTTCTTGATTCGTTTCTCTAAGCAATGATTTTCTTCAAGATTCCTCAATTGTGTGGATTTTCAAATCTGTACAACTCTGGAACCTAAGACAAAGAACGCTTAGTGAAATTCCTCAAGACTCATCTGGTCAAATTCCTCAAAACCTATTCTTTTTGAAAAAAAACTTCTGAGAACGCATATGACCTCTCCAAATTCCTCACAACTATACTCTGTTCACAGGTACAAATGTCCGCTGCTGAATCACTAGGTTCTCATCAACTTAACTCATTTGCAGCGTTCCTTGAAGAAAAATTGCATACCTCTTCAGAAACTTCAGTTGTTCATATTCCTCAGTTGAAGAAAATGGATGACAAGAAGCCACAGAAGGGAGGAAAAAGGCCTGAGGTCAACACATCATTTGAAATCCCTGAGGATATTTATGTTGGATACTACACTCCTGATGAGGCCAAGTTTGGCAAGGAGGACAAGAATCAGCGCAAGGTGCGCATACCACGGATTGAGAGGAGATGGGCACGAGAATGGAGGGAGTACAGGTATGTTACTCCCAAGTACATGAAGAAATTCACGCTCAACCCTCCATGCTCAAGACCTCCATTGAGACCTGGCCAACTGGCGGATCCCACCAGCCTCAAGCGCGGTGAGGACTATGCTACTGAATGGGCTAGGCGCCAGGCCAAACTAGCCAAGCAAGCAAAAGAAGCAGTGAGGAAATTCAATGAAGATTCTGCTACTGCTGCTAACGCTGCTGAGGCCTCTGGTAGTAAGCCCAGGAAGGCTATGCCAAAGAAGCCTGCCCACAAGTCCAGTGCTTCTCCTTCAATGCCCTCACGGCCAAGCTCCTCAGCAATGCCCTCACGGCCAGCATCTTCAAAGCCCTCACGGCCAATTCCTCAGTCTGCTCCTCCTCCTCCGACAAAGTCTTCAGTTGCTCCGACAAAATCTTCGGCACCTGTGCACCTTGCCACGTGCCAAAGGACTCAAGGCTTCTCTATTGCCTCTGGAGCATCTGCAAGCTCCTCAGCTACTCGACCTTCCTCCGCTGGTCCCTCACTACTGAAGAAAAAGGCCACTGCTGGACGAGGTCTTCGACCAAGTCCTTACAAGAAGCAAGTCGCTTTCCAAGTGCCCTCTGATGATGATGAGGCGGATGATGATGAACTTGCCGAAATCATGAGAGACAGGCAAGCCAGGGCCGCTAGAGCCAAAGGCAGCAATGTGCCACTACTTTTGGATCCCAAGTTGATCCTCGATTTCATTGACTTATGGCATAAGGACCCCGCTACACCTTTGCCGGAGATGAACCTCACTCCTGGTCAAAGTCATGTTCTCACTCACTTCATTGAGGAAGAAAAGTGGAAATGTTAAGAAGGACGAAAGCTGAAGAAAGCGCAATACAAGAAACAGCGCTACCTCAAGGACAATGTCTTCACTCTTACCCCTGAACAACTCATTGTTGTACAAGCTGAAATCAAGCAATTGAGTGATGATTTCAATCAGTATCATGCTGATTGGAAGGGAGCAAAGGTTCGGTTCATCAATTTGACGAAGACTTTCTCTTCAACTGCCTATGCACCGGTGCATGTTGAAATTCCTCAGGCTGAAGAATCTGCCCAGCCCACTGAAGAACATGCCAGCACCGCTGATGTCAGTATGGCTGCTGAAGAAAATGAGAGTACCAGGGCTGATGACTCCATTCCAGCCGCTGAAGATATTGCCGGGGCACCCACTAGTGGTGCGCCTGAAGAAAGTGAACAAGTCAGGGCAACTACAACAGTTGCGCCTGAAGAAAATGAACCTCCTGCGCCTACACCAACTCCGATCCTTCCATCTGCATCTGATGTGAAAAAGACCAAGGCTGCAGAGCGTGCAGCGATGAAAAAGAGGAAGGCATCAACCTCTTCAAATTCTTCAGCTCCGTAGAAGATGAAGACTCTGATCAGTTCAATTGACAATCCAATTGATGCCGTTCCTGTCTCTTCAATGCCATCAAAGGACCTTGTTCCTTTTGGTGAAGAATATGTGATTCCTGATGCATCAGATGAAGAAACTCCTTCTGCTGGTTCAACAAAGCAGTTGGACGAAGAAATTGAAGTGGATGAGATCCCTTCAACCCCAGTCATTTCCTCACCTTTGCCTCAGTTTACTGCAAAAGAGGCAGGTGTCGAAGAAATTGAAGATGAGGATGTGGACATTGGCTATACCACTCCTGTGCTCAATGATGAATTTTGGGACAGTCAACATCCCAACTCTCCAATGTTCACTCCCCTTCAAGCTATTCCTCAGTCCCCTGCCGCCACTGAAGTGCAAATGGGATCTGAAGAACCTCATGCAAACCCAAGTGTTCATGAAGAAATTCCAGCCACTAGTGCTGAAGAAATTGTCAATGAAGAATTGATAACCCAGGTTGAAGCTACTGAAGAGCCTAAAATTCCTCAGCCTGAGGAACCTGAGATTGTGATCCCAGAGGTGGTAATGCAATTGACTGATACTCCTCAGCCGAAGCTAAAGGATCCTTTCTCCAAGAAGCAAAAATTCAAGGCTGACGATTTCTTTGGTGAGCACGTATTCTTCACGGATTTCAACCCCTATGACAATGCTTGTCTTAGAAGGAAGCGTTTCTGGACTGCTAGCCAGGCCAACTTCTATTCATCAGTGCTCTTCAAAAAGGAAAAAGTATTCAATCACGAGCATATTCCTCATGTGGACATGGAATCCATGCCTTGCTTCTCTCAAGTCCTCAGCATGATTCATGATGCTGGCTTGCTAAATTTCTGCTCAGACATAGTTGATTGGAATGAAGAGCTTATTCTTCAGTTCTATGCAACTTTGCATATCACAGGCGATGCTGCTGACGTCAACTCATGGGTGTTGGACTGGATGACTGAAAATACTCATTACAAGGCGCCAGCCACTGAATTGCTTCGTGCCTTACCTATCAGTCCTCCACCTGACGGCGCTCGCTGTCTGTATGATGAACCTGAACTTACTGATCACTATATGCAAGTGCTCATGAAGCCGCTGAAGCCAGGACAAGCTCCAAGGACCAAATTCCTCGAGAAGGAATTGCTCTATGTGCCTAGAACCATCTACTGCATTCTGACGAAGACCATGAGTCCCATCAAAGGCCATGACTCATCTAATGAAGAAATTATCGGAATGATGAAGAATATGCTTTTCAATATCATGCATGGCATCCCCATAAATTATCACGATTTCTTCATGAGGACTCTGGCGAATGTTGCACTTTCACCATTTGAGCTGAAGCCTTACGCGCCGTGGATCATGAGATTCCTCAGAACAAGGTCTTCACTCAACTACAAGGCAGATTTTCAGAATCACTTCAACTACTTGCCCCCTATTGAAGTCCTCAAGCGGACAATTTCCTCATCCGATGAGAAGGGCAAGTCACCAGCTGTGATCGATGAAGGCACTCGTCCATTGGATGGTCAGTTCTGCAAAGCTGCATCCTACTCCACCAATGATGACTCTGCCACACATGATTCTGCTGCCAATGCTCCAAAGTCAAGTCCTCAAGCTACTGCTCCTGATGTGATGACTGACCGTGAACTGCTTATAAGTCTTCACCAGAAAGGTCGATCGAAATCACAAGTGGGTTAAGCGTCAGTTTGGTTCTATTCTTCACAACATGACTTCCACACATAATGCAGTGAAGAAAAACCGCTACTACCTCCATGAAGTGTTTGATCGCACCTGGGCTATTTTGTCACATCTATATGGTGAAGAAGATCTGAAGCAAATGGGCTTCAAGGAAGACTTTGACTGGTCTGCTCCTCCTCCGAAGAGATACAACAAGGTCAAGGTTCCTCCCTTGGTAGCTAGCTCATATTCTTCATCGCGTGACACGGACGAGCATGAAGACTTGGACGACACTGCAGCAGGCCCTACAACGACTCAAGACCCTGACAACGCTAGCGCTCCTCCATCATCATGATATTCTTCAGGGGCGTTAGTCCTTAGTTTCAACCCTTTTGGTCATTCGATGACAAAGGGGGAGAAATTTGAGTTAGTCTTCAAGCGGGTCTATATATGGGCGTATTTTTTGCTAAGTTACAACTCTTGTTCTTCTGATGACTTTGCTGGATCGAGTTGTAATCTTAAACTCTATGGTGGCTTGATACTTTTTCCTTGTTCTTCTACATGCTTATTCCGCATTAATGTTAATGCACGCATGCTGAATTACATCAGACACCATATTTCATCATGCATTTCAAATTCTTCATATTATGTATCAAATGCGTGTATGAATTACAAGATATAGGGGGAGATCTCCATGATTATACTCTTCAAGTGTGCATTGCTTCAAAAGCAAATTCCTCACTATGCACATCTTCAGGGGGAGTTCTTCCATATCTTGCAATCAAATTCCTCAATATCAGTGTTTACACTTCATATGTTTATCCCCGTTAAAAACTTAACCTATATTGTCATCAATCACCAAAAAGGGGGAGATTGTAAGTGCATCAAGTGCCCCTTAGTGGTTTTGGTGTATTGAAGACTTACAGGTTAAGGGACTAATGCGTTTGTGAGTGTACACAGGTATATCTATATGGAGTTTGATATTTACAAAGAATGTCGACCCCTAAAAATGAAGTTCTTCATCTGAAGACTTTGGATTTCTGAAGACTTTCTGAAGACTTACTGAAGACTTTGAAAGTGAAGAAATTGGTGTGACCTTGAAGACTTGGTATTCATTCGAGGAATATGAAGCGTGAAGACTTTTGTTTTTATAGTTTCATTTTCTCTTTCTTGAGTCATAGGAAACACCGTACTGTTAAAGGGGGTCGAGGAAATACTAAGGAAAAATTTCCATGTGATGCTCAACTCAAATTCCTACACCTACCAATCCCTTCGAGTGAAGCCATTGGAAATCTCATACAGTTCAGTCCTATTCTTCAGTGACAGAGACGAAGTTCTTCTGATCTCTGAGGAATTTGTTCTGACTGAGGAGTTAGGAATTCACCAGTGTGAATTGCCTACACAGTGAGGAACATGATAGCCCTGAGGATTTTGATAGTCAAAATTCTGACCGTTGCTGTGCTATGCGCCAGCGGTTCCAAAATATCTACCCACCTAACGGTCATATCAGACAAGGGCATTTATGTCTTATCATGTCGGGTTGCTCCCTAGGCTATAAATAGCCGCCCCCTTCAACCACTAGCTGGTTGGCTGCTCCGAGAGAAACTGACACTTGTCATTTGAGAGCAACCCATCCTCCGAGGACTTTGAGCGAAAATCATCAAGTGAGGAAATCCCAAACCCAAACCTACAAACCCCAAGTGATTGAGCATCACTGAAGAGATTCATCCTGCGTGGATCTGATGCTTGTTTCCTTTGAAGACTATGCTTCTTCCAGACGGTTAGGCGTCAAGGTCTAGAGCATCCAAGAGGAATTGTGGATCGCCGAGTGACTGAGTTTGTGAAGGTTCGGAAGTCACCTGAAGACTTACCACGAGTGATTGGGCGAGGTCTGTGTGAACTTAGCTCAAGGGGAATATGGTGAGGACTGTGTGTCCGGGACTGGGTGTCCTCGAGTTTAAATACTCAGCCACTCCAATCAGATGTACAACTGAGACAGCAGTTGGAACTGGTCTACCAAATCATTGTCTTCACCGAGCTAACTGGTTCTATTTCCTCAACTCTTTCATTTCCTCATGTATGTTGTTGTGTGCCTGTTCATATCTGTTTGAAGACTTTTGACTGAAGACTTTCTCAATTTCCTCAGTTCAATTTCTTCAGTCTGTCTGTCTTCATCTTGTGTTATCCTGTGTTTACGCTTTCTGTACTCTGTGCCTGTCTTCATTTCTTCATGATGACTATGCTTGTGTTATGTTATGTTCCTTTTTGAGTACTTATTCCGCTGCAAGTAGTTCTTCATTTAGGAATTTCCTCACCAGCAAATTCCTCAGTGAAGAATTCATAAAAATCGCCTATTCACCCCCCCCCTCTAGTCGATATAACGCACTTTACTTCATCTTGGTCAACCAACATCTTTACTTCATGTCCCATCTTGGTTTCTTGAAAGCCACAATGAACTCTTCATTTCCCTTCATTGCTTCAAGAGAGAGATCACAAAAGACTCTTTCATGACCATATCAAGTTTCACTATGAATATCATATTGGCCATCATTTGCTCTTCTAAAAACTCCATCATAATCTCTTGAGAGGCACAATGAATTCTCCACTCTAGTTGCTTGATTCAAGACTTGATCAACCGAAAACCCAACACATGAGCTTACCATGATCTTGTCTTGAAACCATAACTTGAATTCTTCTATTTGTTTATACTCTCAAGCCCTTGATCCTTAAAAGCCAACATATGTCAATCTTTGAGATCCTCTAACGAACTCCGCCTTGAATATATTTGGTTAGACATTAAAATAAACCTTGATGGCTTCAATATAAATCCCCAAAGACCAACTTGAAACCTCACTGGATATGGGACCTCGAGTGCCAAAACCTAGGCCTCGTGTGCACAGGGGTCAGGGACCCCATGTACACGAGGTATCCAGAGAGTTGACACTCGACCCCATGAGCATGGGGGTCAGGAGGCCCGTGCGCATGGGGTATCCAAAGAGGGATACCATCAGGACTTCTTCGAATGTTTCGATGGCATTCTTCCCACATAAATCCAACATGCTTCACGCATCACTATGGAACATTTCTTCATATATGATTCAGTGCACTTGATGCTCCATAGGAATTGTCCACGAATACCAAAGCTTAGAGAAAATATATCTTCATATATATGGACTTCATCCTTGATTCCATCTAATATACTTGATGCACCATCTATGGGCAATACCATCAAATATATCTCAGTGAAAACATTAGTCCATAGAGATTGTCATTAATCACCAAAACCACACTTAGGAGCTACATGCCCTTTCAGCCGTAATAGCCTAGCGTAAGTTGCTTGCTTATTTATTTCCTTGTTATATTGTTATTTGTTTGGTTGTAGTCAGTTTAGCTCTTTTTCTGCGGTTTGCCAGTGGCCGCAATAACCTATTTTTTAAAACTGGGCCACAATAACCATGGGCAACATAGGGACCGTTGTAACCATGGTCCTGCTATCTACTATAGTTACCATGGGCCTCCTACGGGCCTTCTACGAGCCGTCGAATCAATGGGCCTTCTACGGGCCGTATGATCGATTGGCCAAACATGGGTCATACTATTCATGGACCAATAACGAACCATAATATGGGCCGTAAACGGGCTAGAGGGTTTATGGGCCGACTATAATGGGTCGTTAATAGGCCGATGAGTATAACGAGTCTAATTCTATCTACAGGCATAACAAGTCGCTAATGGGCCGTATTTGGCGACATTTAGAAATGGCCCAACGGATTAAAGGGCCGCAAATGGGTCGAATTTAACCACAGTCTGAATTTGTCCCACAAACGGAACAGGCTAGTAACGGACCGTAAGTAATCGAATGCTGCAAATGAGCCCAAGAATAAATGGGCCAAAAGATAACACGGGCTGGAAACGACACAATAAAATAATGGGCCATTAACGGGTATAAGGCAATACACTGTTCATTATGGGCCACTTTCACCATGGGCCTTTAATGGGCCAAGAGTTACAAATGGCCTCATATGGGCCGGAGGACGTCATGGGCCTTATATGGGCCAGAAATTACAACATATGCTGGATCATATTGGACGACCCAGAGGATCTACTGGGCCTTGATCGGATGGGCCATAACGGGGCATGAGTTAGCGGGGTGTAAATGGGCTATATGCGAACAAGCCATTAACAGGCTTTCTGTGGGCCGGCCCGCCCCTTTTGACCAAGTCAAACGGGCCGCCTTTTGATCTAAATGTGCACTGTTGGGCCCAGCCACGTGTCGATGTATCATAGGCGTGGCCCGTCCATTGGATGGATGCCATCTGTCCAAACGGGGAGCTGAAACATGTTTCCTCCGGCTAATGAGAATTTTACATGTGGAAAATCGCCATTTGTTGTTACTGTTAATGGGTTATCATAAACCGGACCCGATAGCTTAACCATGACCCGTTATAGTGGATGCCATGTGTCGGTTACCCTTGACGAAAGCACTTCCATGACACGTCATTTATCGTCATGGAAGTGGACACTTATGTGATGATAATTTGGGTATTGTCATGGAACACTTCTACGACAGCACAGGTATGACTATCTTGATTCTGTCATAAAATCGTCATGGATGTACATGCATGACAGAAAACGTGACCTACTGTGACAAACATGTATCATTACAGAAGTGTTTTTTTTGTAGTGTTACCTTCCGAGTCTTATGCAACATGACACCGCAATACTCTTCTGTAATATTTGAGTTCTTATTGACTAAAGCAAGTTTGAAGCCTTTGCACTTCCATTCATCTTTTATTTTCTAACCTCTACGGTTGTGCATTGCTCACTCTCACAGTGAGACTTGGCGCACACTTCGCAGGTACATCCAAACCCATGGGAGGCATAAAAATACCCCGTCTGAACAAAATAGCCACCATACCTACCTACATGGCATTTTCATAGCCATTCCGAGCATATCGCCATGCCATATTACATTACATGATTAGAGCCATGTTTTCATTTGCCTTGCATGATTATAGTATGGCTAGCTCGATATTTTCATAGCTTGCCCATTTTTTTATATCTATGCTACTCTGGATCATTGCACATGCTAGTACACTGCTGGAGGCATTCATCATAGAGTTTCTCTCATGTTTCAGTTTTGACTTATGATTAAATTCTGTTGAAGTGAGTCATTGTAAGCTGTTGCTCCTACCAAAAAAGAGAGACATAATGCACCACGGAGAGGTTCCACAAAAAAGAGAAAAAAAGAAAAAAGAAGATAAAAGGAAAAAGGAAAGGAAGAGAGAAGGATCAACACCATTATTCTTTTAGTATACCTTGTGCTTCAAAGTAGCACCACTTCATGCATTGTCAAGTAGAAGTTTCATGAGCTTCATGTTTCATACTAGTAGGGAACCTACAGTATAGAACTTTGCGTGTATATTCCAATGACGAGCATCCTCAAAAGCTCGAGGTCTTCATAAGAAAACAAGTTGGACGCGCCCCCACTTAGTCCTTTGGAGAGCTCTCACATATTCATAGCTCTATGTGCATCCTAATTGCATGGTGATCCCTACTCCTTGCTTGACATCGATCATAAGGCCTTCTCCATAGCCTAGTGGATAGCTATGTTGATGCAAAACTTTCTTTGTTATTGACTTCTCAAAACCCCAACTATTTTCTGTTTTCCCCTTAGGTGTGAGGCATAGGCTTGCGCTAAGTGTTGCATAGGTAGTTGAGTGGTTGAATAAAGCAGACAGACGATCTTGCTATTGTACCTGGTAAGCCTCGGGTTGGTGAGCGACCGCTAATTCTTGATTTGTTTTGTCTATGATAGTTATTGTTGTGTTCCTAAGATTATATTGACCATCTCTCTAAACCTTTGGTAATGGAAATTTGGGCTCCACAAAAATATTTTCCTGCATGTTGACCTCCATGGCAATGGAACTAAGAGGATAACTTTTATTACTCCCTTGTTGGTTACTTTTTGCATGCTTGCATGATGAACATGGACACTTTTGGGGTTTGGTTCAATGTATGCTTTAGAGTTGGTAGGATGAGCTTTTGGTAGTCAACCTTCTTACTCGAGAACAGTCAAGGTTTAAGTGTGGGGAGGTGATGGCTCTATATTTTATGCATTTTTAGAGCTCATTTGTTGCAAGTTCTCTTCATATATTATGTCCCATTGAACCAAATAATTGTCCATTATGCATGATTACCAGTATTCACACTTTTCCTTGTGAGCATTGCACATATAGTATTTTATTTTGTTTTTATTAATTTTATTTCCTTTCTTGTGTCTAGAGGTATTTTGGAGCAACCTAGGACCAATCACGATGAAAGGACCAAGGATGGGTTCAATACGGAGTCATCCAGGGGCCAGACTTAGCCATTCCGGAGGTCGAAAAAAGTGATTACCCCCCAAAGTGCTCCAAATCAATATCTAAGACCAGGAATGGATCGACGTCATTCATATGAATCCAACGAGCCCAAGAACGTCAAATTTCGAGTTCATACAAAGAAATGGGGGTCGTTTTACTAGAGAAGGTCAGAATAAAAGACAGTGTTTCATGCCAACGCGGCCGCTCGTTTCGCTAGTCGTATGATGTGCACATAGATCCGAAACTTCCCTCTCCAGACGGGATTCTTAACCGATTTCATCCCTATTCGATCCCACGAGATCCTTGGCTGGTAAAGAAGAAATTGGAAGAGGATAAAGCACATCCAGAGCCCTTGGATGCAGCCCATCAAGGGAGGAGGCTAGGGAGACATTTTATATATCATCTACAACCCTAGCCATCGTCTACACCATGCCATTCACCAAGAACACATCCATCTCCATCTCCATTGCTGCTCCATCACCACCATAGAGGAAGGGACAATATTAAGGGAAGAAGAGAGGGCTCCACCATCGTGAGCACTGGCCTTGGGGCCGGTGCCATCTCCACCGCGTTGGCACCTCCATCGGCGCTGCCCCCGTCATCACCACCGCTGCCGCCATGCCTTCTCCCTTCACCGAATCTAGGCTGGTTTGTAACTTGACTCTCTCCTTTATGTTTGAGTAGATGTATTTCTAGTCAAGGATACAAATGAACTACTTTATGATTAGAATCATTATGATTCCTAAGTGATCCAATATGCTCTTGTTCATGTTTAAGTTAGTATTCTCGTGAGTGTTGAGAGGAGGTCTCACTCGCACATTTGCCGTGATTGGCCGTGAAGGAACTACTGTCGTTGTACAAGTTAGGATGATGAAGGAATTTGAGGTGATATTAAAACCTCACTTCCTTAATTGACTGTTTGTGATAACCGGCATGGGGAAGCAAATGGTTGGTGGCGTATGTGGCATGAAGTCTACTTTAGAGTAGAACATGTTCTGTACTGGGGAGTGACCACTTATGCATATGAAGGATGGATAGACGATACGAAAGAGAGTGTTTGCTCTGCACTACTTGCACGGGTCATAATTGTGGTGATGACTCCAGAGTCCTAGAGAACACTTTTCTACTCAAGCACCTTTATCACTAACGTAGTATATTTTTATTAGTGTTTACCTTCTTATTCGTAATTTAGTTAAACACCATTTTGATCTAGTTTCCCTAGCAAGTCATAGAGTATACTATTTCCAAACTCTGGTTTGGGTGCGTACGTAGCCGCATAAAGTGACAACGTAGTTGTGGGGTCTGTGATGCCTTCCAATCAGCTCCTTTTGCAGGTCATCAGATGTATACTTGCATACATGCTCTACATTTTTTGTATACAACTAAAAGAATGTTTCACATTTTTAAATACATATATAACATTTTAACACATTTTTTAAAAATACACATTGGAAAATTTTCTAAATAATAAAACATTTTTTTGAAGTATGCACTTTCTATATTGTACAAACGTTTTTTTGAAAATGTCACGAACACATTTTTGAAACAAGTTAACATTTTTAAATGTAACACACATTTTCAATGTATGAATCATCTTTTTAATTACACGTACATTCTTTTACAACGTATACCATTTTTTAAATGTCACATGCATTATTCTAAAACAGTTTTCGTGCACATGATTAAGATTTTTCATACACGAGAATAAAATTTCATGTAAAGTATTTTTAAAATTGTACAAAAGTATTTTATGAAATATATATATAAAATATTTTGAAATAAAAATAAAAAGTAAATAAAACAGGAAAAACCAAAATGTGAATAAAAAAGGAAGAAAAAATTAGACGACGTAAACATGATGATGAGCCATGGTAGGACTCGTCAATCTCTATTCGGCGCTGCAAGCACCGGTTCAGGGCATTTTCGTACGGGGCACACAACCCCAAGTCGCTAGGCTCGTAGTGGGCTGGCCCATATACGTTCGGTCTTTTTTTCTTTGTTTTTTCATCTTTTTTTTTCTCTTTCTTTTCCGGTTTCCATTTTTGTTTTGTTTTCTTTTATTTTTTTCTGAACAATTTTCAAATTCGTGAATTTCCCCCCAAATTCATGAACTTCTTAAAAATCCATGAATGTTTTAGGCCCAGGTATAGTTCACGTATTATTAATTTCTGCATGATCCATGACCCACATCTGGCTACCAGTAACATGAGAGAGCAACTAGTTGACGAGCATTCCTTCAGGAGCCTCGCAACAATCGGCATCATTTGGCGCTCTCAGCCGCTCGCCGCATGTCATGCTCTGGACGCTCCCTCCGGATATATTTTTTATTTTTCCGCACGCGTTTTCAGCTTTTTAAACGTTTTTCTTCCGCGAGAGGTACGGTTGTGCTTTCGCGAGAGGCACGGCCATGCCTCTCGGAAACTGAAAAAAGAACGCATTTCTGTTTTTTTTGTTCTGCGAGAGGCACGGCCGCGCCTCTGAGAAACAGGAAAAAATGCGCGTTTCTTTTTTCTCTTTCGTGAGAGGCATGGTTTTGCTTTCCCGAGAGGCTAACGTGTTTTTTCAAAAAAATATTCCTTCCGCGAGAGGCGCGGCTTTCCTTTTACGAGAGACACGATTGTGATTTAACGAGAGGCAAGGTGTGCCTCCTTTAGAAAGGAAAAAAACCCGTGCTCCCAATTCAGGGTTTTCATCTGGTTTTTTTTCGTGAAAAAAGTTCGTCAAAACCTATCAACATGGGATCTAGTTTTTAAGATCTCGACACGAGAAATCCAACAGTGAAAACGGTTCAAGATTTAGACCCATAGTTTAAAAGATAAAACATTTTAAATAAATAGATCTATGAAAAAAGAAAAACTCTCAAGTTGCGACAAATGACGCACATGCAGCGCCATTTGTAGCAGTGATCTTTGCAACGAGTACTCCTCAATTAGTGATTTTGATAACATGAAGCCGTAAGGCATGAAATACCTTAGGCCTTGTACAATGGGAGATGCTTAGGGAGGTGTTTAGAAAAATAAACCGAGTTTTTTTGAAGCATCGGTGTCTATTTCTATAGGAGAGACGCTTAGTTAAGTGTCTATCCTGTACAAATAAACACCGGTGCTTAAGGAAGTCCTGGTTTATTTCTCTAAGCACCTTTCCTAAGCACCTCCCATTGTACAAGGCCTTATTTGATGCTCTTTGCGTCAACCGCCGGCGCGTCGCACAGGCTAGCAAGCGAGCAGCGATGCGATGGGCCGGCCCATTTTTTGCGCGTACAACCGCAACTAGCCAGCCTGTGCTTTTTTACTGGTTTTCCTGTTTTCTTTTGTTTTTTCTGTTTCTGTTTCTTTTTCTTCTTTTTCATTTCTTTTGTTTTTTCTGTCGACAACCCGTTGGCCCCCAAGCACCAGGCCACAAAATAGCCCTTAGATCCAGAGGCCGTTTCAGTTTCACTTGTACCAATCCTAAATAAGCCTCTTGTGGTTTTGTCGCACAACTTCGACTTATAATTATTTACAGTCCACCTACTACCTAGGGCTAGTTTCACTTCATGATCTTGTTTTCCATCCCGACCTGCATCACTGGACTTTTAGATTGGATTTTCTGGTGGTAGCACTTAATCCTCACATAATGCAAATTACTTAATCCTCACTCTATCAGTTAAGTAACTATGCTGTAGCATTCTTCAAGGTAAAACAAGCATTCAAATTCGCACTCTGATTGTATTTTCTTAACTATGTTGTAGCATTTGTTTCCAAGGTAACACAAGCATTCAAATTTGCACTCTGATTATATTTTCTTACCTATGCAGTAAGACTTGTTTTCAAGGTAACACAAGCATTGAAACTTGCACATGTTTATTCAGTACTGCCACGAAGTGGCTGCAGTGTTCATTCTTAGAAAATGCTATCACAACCAAATTGCTTAACTCTTTCAGTATCTAAGTTCCTGATATAATCATATATTCTTGTAGCAGACCCAGTTCTTAAGAAGTCATGCTACATCCATGTACAGCTTGTGTGGTAGGTATCACAGATCCTTCAGACTACCATGATTAAAGTTCAAGAATTGTACAAGTACATACTGCCGTACCTTTGGGTCCAGCCAGGGGGTTCAGGTTTAATCTCGCCAATCGACTACTTGGATGCCCATGGTGAACCTCCTCCCTCCGCAGCCGCTGCCCCCTGCGCCTCACAGATCTGCCCTTCGGCGTTCAACGACAACGTTTGCTCGGCAACTGGTTTGGTCATCGGACAATCTAACGACCCCATCAGGACGTCGCTGTGATTAACAGCCTCCAACACGGTTAATCTTCTAGTACAAAAGAAAGAAATGGGAAATCGATAATGGCTCAGAAGCAAAACTCAAATGCGACCAGAGACAACTGCCGCACGCGCTGCCCTAGAGCGCCTTGACGTACATGCCCGCCCTGCCCCTGACGGGGTCTAGCTCGGCCACCGTCATCAGCGCCTGTTGGCAGCTGAGTACCGCCCACTCCTGCAGCTACCATAATATTTCCTAAAAAATATACGTATATTTATACCATAATATTTCCTAAAGAAAAACAAAACTGAGACGAGGGGAAATAATTTCAAAGCACATTACTAACATGACCCAACATGCAAAATAACCATCAATAATACTCTGTAGACATATTTTTAAGCCATACCAACACAGCTGGATATCATAATGCATCTTTAGACAAATTCACAGGCAATGTATTTTTTCGGCCACATAGATCATCAATATCGGATCAGGCACGAGACACATCAAGCAGAAGCAAAATATACATATATGTAAGCATCAGCAATACAGAAATTCAGAGAATGAAATAGGAGAGATGATTCTTGTGATGGATTACTATGTGACATAATGATTAATGGAGTTACTCCTGTTTCAGCTTGCTCAACAAGAAGGTTGCAAATGGCATCACACATTGCCTGAAAGACATTAATCAAGCACATCTCAGATGATACACCAAATATCATTCTTTGTTAAAGATGCATAAACAATGGGATTGCCCTTACCAAAATTCAACATAGCAAGCCTGATGCAAATTACTAGACCAGAACACAAAAGAGTTGCTGTTACATGCATATGCAAAAAACTAAGCTCTAAAATTTATAGAGATGCTATTCTCTTGCTAAGCTCTTAAATTTTTCTTCCGGAACAGAGATACTATTCTTTTGCTAAGCTCTTAAATTTATACACAGTTTTGATAGAAACATGTGATACCTCCCTTGCTTATTGCTGATACTGCAACTGCAGTTTATATGAGTCTACTTTTGTGCTTCCATACACCTGTTATGAAGCATTCATCTTGACAAAAAATACAAAGGATGACATATGACTCTTCTACCAACTCTAGAACTTGTTCCTTTCTAAACGAAGCATCAATCAAAAAGTCATGTCAAATTTGAACCAAAACACAAATCAAACATCATACAGAGGGAGAGAGGTCAGAGGGGAGGGAAGGACTGCGAGCAGGTCACACCTAAGGTAGATCACGAGCGCCAAAATCCTACATGAGGCAGCATGGTGCAGAACAAACTATCGGGAAATGCGTGGATGCCATAATACTTAGAAATGTTGCCTGAAATGGAAAGGTTGCCTAATTTTTTTTTCATCTAAAGCACTTTTAAATCTAAAACAATGGAATACAGATAGCAGGGAGATGAGAATGTATTAATTCATAAACCAGGAACACTAACTGGGCTTACACACGATGCCTACCCTTGAAAACCCGATGACTATTTTCTGCAGAAAAATCACACAATGAAATGGTATCAATGCATATGGGGAAATTGCATATCATAGGGTGGAAGTGGAGAAACCAATCACATACCTTGGCATTGACAAACTTGGCTATCCCAAAAGTTTGTAAGCATAGAGCTCTTCTATCTGAACCAAAACCCAATCAACAACACAAGAGTCTAGAGTCCGCAATGTGTGCACCGCCTAGAACTCGGGCCTCACTGCTTCATCCCTCCGCCGCTAGCCTAATGACCGTCCCTACTCCACCTCCGCCGTGAAGTCCCTGTTGCCCTGGTCTCCCACGGCGACGACATGCGTCTAATCCGGGCAAGGGGGCGAGCAATGGGGAGGCGAGAAGGAAAACAAGAGGTACAAGAGGAGTCGGGATAGGAGGTGGAGATGGACGATGGACGATGTCGGACGAGGGGTGGAGGAGGGACAGATGTGGTGGTTGTGATGGGAGGCTAGGGTTCAAATGGGGTTTGCATGCAGCAGCGGAGACGCCCACGACGAGCCGCACGACACCAATAGGGAGAAAGAACGAGCCCACCGGTCATAATACTAAAAACTAACCATGCGGTGAAAACTGGCAGAACAATCAGATGGCCATGACGAACCAGTTGACCAAAAGCAGCTCTATCGAATGGCCAACCAACCTTCAATCTGGGGGAGCACCGGGAGGCCGAGTTGGCGAGCCTCATTATAGGTTAGAATGTTGATGACATGGTTTGTCATCTTCATCACTCTCTATATGGCTCTAAGCAAACCCCTTTTGCCTGGTTTGAGCGCTTCGCCCCAGTGGTGATTGCTGCTGGTTTTTGGCAAGTGCTCATGATCCAACACTTTTGGTCAACCATTCAACTTGTGGTTGAAAACTTCTACATGTCGATCATCACTAGCGACGACTCTAAGTACATTGCCTTTTGAAGGCTCGTCATAGTGAATTTCTTATGTATGATCTTAGTCCTCTTCGCCACTTCTTGAGATTGAGGATTCTTCTACCTCTAATGGCTTCTTTATTTCTTGCACTTTCGGTCCACCATTCAACTTGTGGTCGAACACTTCTACATGTCGATAATCACTGGCGATGAAGTACATTGCGTTTGTGAAGGCTTGTCAGAGTGAATTTGTTATGTGTGATCTCCGTCCTCTTTGCTACTTCCTTGAGATTGAGGTTTCTTCTACCTCTAATGGCTTCTTTATTTCCTGCACTTTCGGTCCACCATTCAACTTGTGGTCAAACACTTCTACATGTCGATCATCACTGGCGATGAAGTACATTGCCTTTGTGAAGGCTCATTAGAGTGAGTTTCTTATGTATGATCTTGGTCCTCTTTGCTACTTCCTTGAGATCTTGCTCATGTTGCTTTTACTGATGAGCGCACTATTGAGACTCCTATGAAGTCAACATCCACCTTTGTGTCCACCTCCACTCCCTGCCAATCTGGATGGGCATCCTTTGCCTTGCTGCGGGTTGCTATGGGCTCTGTCTCAATCCCACATCCCGTGTTCCCTTGTTGTGCGACACCATAACCGCATGCTCGAGCACCACCAATGGTGAGCACGAGCTCGGACAGTCGACGTGTACCTGGATTATGAACGGGACGAGCCGACGACAGGCGCTACCTAAAGCCGGGGCCAAGGGCACACAGTAGGAGAACCTGGGGTGCTTAATCAAGTGCGTGTCCCACAACCCGCAAACAAGAGAAGAACACCAATCCGGATCGGCAGGGTATGGAGAGTGCACATGCACGTGGGATGCTAGATCAAGTCCCTCTACGGCCACCGTCGCCAGTCTCTGCCTCTATTGCCTTGTCTACCAATTATTATTTTCAGCAGTGGCATCATCGCCTTGGGTCACTTGTGATCTCTCATCCTTAGTTTGACGTGGTCTTCTTGGATTCGTATCCGACGATGTCTCTAATCCGTCAAGGTTGTCGGCTTGGTAAACAGGTCCAGTAACCTTATACTCATAGCAAGACAGTGTCTCAGCCACCTTTCGACCTTCTTCACTCTGATGTCGGTGGTCCATCTCCCTTTGCCTCCAAAGGAGGTCATCACTTGGATATACTTGGATATATACTTTATTTCTTCTCGTAGTGAGGTCTTATCTATAAGGGTTTTGCTGCCATGGTTCATACTCAATTCTATACGCCTATTCGTGTGTTCTGTGATGACTTTGGTGGAGAGTATATCTCCCAAGCTGTTGAATGGAATCCTTGTTGAGAAGGGTATTCTTGCATCCGGTTATCTTATCCATGTGCACATGCTCAGAATGTCATGGCCGAGCGCAAGCATCGTCACCTTCTTGAGACAGCTCGTCTGTTGATGGTCACTGCCTCTCTTCCCTCGCACTTCTGGGCTGAGTCTGTCTCCACTTCCATCTATCTTATCAACCTTCAGCAAGTGCTCTGTAGGGTGGCACTACTTTCAAGCATCTATTCGACCGTTTCTCGATTATTCGGCGCTTCAATTGTTTGGTTGTGTTTGCTATGTCCTACGTGAACGCGCCAAACTGAATGCTCAGTCCGTTGTGTGGGTCTTCTTAGGATACAACGATGAGCATAAGGGATATCGCTATTGGGATCATGTAGGTCGTTTGATGCCTATTTCTCAGGATATAACTTCTAATGAGTCTCGTCCCTACAAGCATCGTCCATCTTCCTCGACGTTTTCAGTGGAGTCTTTCTATATTTTTGCCAACACTCCTATCACTCTGTAGGGCCCAAATCCATTCATCATACTGCTCCTACTTCTCCGATTATTGCAGATCCAATACCATCATCTCCTATGATTTCCTCACCTTGCTTATCACGGGATTCTACAACATCATCACCGGTGGCTTCCTTGTTGTCTCCATCACCTTAGTTTATCCCGATGATTCTAGCACGTATTCTTCCATCTTTTCCTCACTTTTATACACATCGTCCGCATGCTGTGGATGTGTCTACTGATGTGCCATCTTATCGTAAGGTTGTTCATCCTGAATGGTTGCATGTGGTGGCTTCCAAGATTGGTGCTCCAGCCCGCATCGGCACGTGAAATCTCATTTCCCTCATCGTTCCCATCTCCTCACTTGTAAGTGGTTCTACAAGGTTAAGACCAGTGATTCTCTTGAGCGTTACAAAGCTTGTCTAGTGGTGAGAACATGGTCATGACTACGATGAGACATTTGCTCCTATATGGCCCACATGACCACTCTTCGCACACTTCTCAACGTGGCTTCTATTTGTCGATGGTTTGTCTCTCTTGATGTCAAGAATGCCTACATGTAGCCACCACCTAGGTTCTCTTCCTGATGGCGTGGTTTTTCGTCTTCCTCACTCTCTATTTGGCCCTAAGCAAAACCCCTCGTGCCTGGTTTGAGTGCTTCCCCTCAATTGAGATTGCGGCTGGTTTTTGGCGAGTGCTCGTGATCCTGCACTTTCGGTCCACCATTCAACTTGTTGTCGAACACTTCTACATGTCGATCATCACTGGCGACGACTCAAGTACATTGCCTTTGTGAAGGCTCGTCATAGTTAATTTCTTATGTATGATCTTGGTCTTCTTCGCTACTTCCTTGAGCTTGAGGTTTCTTCTACCTCTAATGCCTTATTTATTTCTTGCACTTTCGGTCCACCATTAACATGTTGTCGAACACTTCTACATGTCGATCATTACTGGCGATGACTCTAAGTACATTGCCTTTGTGAAGGATTGTCATAGTGAATTTCTTATTTCTTCTTCATAGTTCTTCATTCTCTTCGCTACTTCCTTGAGATCTTCATGCTCGTGCTGCTCTTACTGATGAGTGCACAATTGAGACTCCTATGAAGTCAACATCCACCTTTGTGTCCACCTCCGCTCCGTGTCAGTCTAGATGGGCATCCTTTGCCTTGCTGCGGGTTGCTATGGGCTCTGTCTCAATCCCACATCCCATGTTCCCTTGTTGTGTGACACCATAACCGCATGCTCAAGCACCACCAATGGTGAGCAGGAGCTCGGACAGTCGACGCCTACCAGGATTATACACGGGACAAGCCGACAATAGGCGCTACCTAAAGTCGGGGCCAAGGGCACACACAGTAGGAGAACCTAGGGTGCTTATCAAGTGCGTGTCCCACAATCCACGAACAAGAGAAGAACACCAATCCGGATCGACAGGGTACAGAGAGTGCACAAGCACGTGGGATGTTGGATCAAGTCCCTCTGCTGCCACCGTCGACAGTCTCTGCCGCTGTTGCCTTGTCTACCAATTATTATTTTTGGCAGTGGCATCATCGCCTTGGGTCACTTGTGATCTCTCATCCTTAGTTTGATGTGGTCTATTTGGATTCGTATCCGACGATGTCTCTAAACCGTCAAGGTTGTCGGCTTGGTAAAATGGTCCAATTACCTTATACTCATAGCAAGACAGTGTCTCAGCCACCTTTCTACCTTGTTCAATCTGATGTCGGTGGTCCAGCTCCCTTTGCCTCCATAGGAGGTCATCACCTGGATATATACTTTATTTCTTCTCGTAGTGAGGTCTTATCTATAAGGGTTTTGCTGTCATGGTTCATACTTAATTCTATACGCCTATTTGTGTGATCTGCGATGACTCTGGTGGAGAGTATATCTCCCAAGCTGTTGAGTGGAATCCTTGCTGAGCAGGGTACTCTTGCATTCGATTCTCTTATCCATGTGCACATGCGCAGAATGGCGTGGCCGAGCGCAACCATCATCACCTTCTTGAGACGGCTTGTAAGTCGATGGACACTGCCTTTCTTCCCTCGCACTTTTGGGCCGAGTCCGTCTCCACTTCCATCTATCTCATCAACCATCAGCAAGTGCTCTGCAGGGTGGCACTACTTTCGAGCATCTATTCGAACCTTTTCCGATTATTCGGTGCTTCAATTGTTTGGTTGTCTTTGTTATGTCCTTGCCCCATGTGAACGCACTAAACTGACTAATCAATCTGTTGCGTGTGTCTTCTTAGGAAACAATGATAAGGGATACTGCTATTGGGATCATGTAGGTCGTTTGATGCTTATTTCTCATGATAAGCTTCTGATGAGCCTCGTCCCTACCAGCCTCGTCCATCTTCCTCGACATTTTCAGTAGAGTCTTTCCATAATTTTCTCGACACTCCTATCACTCTTGTTAGGCCCAAATCCATTCATCATACTGCTCCTGCTTCTTCGATTATTGCAGATCCAATACCATCATCTCCTATTATTTCCTCACCTCGCTTATCACGGGATTCTACAACATCATCACCGATGGCTTCCTTGTTGTCTCCATCACCTTAGTTTATCCCGATGATTCCAGAAGGTATTCTTCCATCTTTTCCTCACTTTTATACACATCGTCCGCATGTTGTGGATGTGTCTACTGATGTGCCATCTTATCGTAAGGTTGTTCATCCCGAATGGCTGCACGTGATGGCATCGAAGATTGATGCTCTTGCCCGCATCGGCACATGAAATCTCATTTCCCTCCTCGTGCTTGTCTCATCACTTGTAAGTGGATCTACAAGGTTAAGAATGGTGATTCTCTTGAGCATTACAAAGCTTTTCTAGTGGTGTGAACATGGTCATGACTACGATAAGACATTTGCTCCAATATGGCCCACATGACCACACTTCGCACACTTCTCAATGTGGCTTCTATTCGTCGATGGTTCGTCTCTCTTGATGTCAAGAATGCCTACACGTAGCCACCACCTGGGTTCTCTTCCTGATGGCGTGGTTTGTCGTCTTCATCACTCTCTATATGGCCCTAAGCAAAACCCCTCGTGTCTGGTTTGAGCGCTTCCCCTCAATTGAGATTGCGGCTGGTTTTTGGCGAGTGCTCATGATCCTGCACTTTCGTTCCACCATTCAACTTGTGGTCGAACACTTCTACATGTCGATCATCACCGGCGACAACTCAAGTACATTGCCTTTGTGAAGGCTCGTCAAAGTTAATTTCTTATGTATGATCTTGGTCTTCTTCGCTACTTACTTCCTGAGCTTGAGGTTTCTTCTACCTCTAATGGCTTCTTTATTTCCTGCACTTTCGGTCCACCATTCAACTTGTGGTCGAACACTACTACATGTCGATCATTACTGGCGATGACTCTAAGTACATTGCCATTGTGAAGGCTCGTCATAGTGAATTTCTTATTTCTTCATCATAGTTCTTCATCCTCTTTGCTACTTCCTTGAGATCTTCTTGCTTATGCTGCTCGTGCTGCTCTTACTTGAGACTCCTATGAAGTCAACATCCACATTTGTGTCCACCTCCGCTCCGTGTCAGTCTGGATGGGCATCCTTTGCCTTGCTGCGGGTTGCTATGGGCTCTGTCTCAATCCCACATCCCGTGTTCCCTTGTTGTGCGACACCATAACCGCATGCTCGAGCACCACCAATGGTGAGCAGGAGCTCGGACAGTCGACGCGTACCTGGATTATGCATGGGACGAGCCGACGACAGGCGCTACCTAAAGCCAGGGCCAAGGGCACACAGTAGGAGAACCTGGGGTGCTTAATCAAGTGCGTGTCCCACAACCCGCAAACAAGAGAAGAACACCAATCCGGATCGACAGGGTATGGAGAGTGCACATGCACGTGGGATGCTAGATCAAGTCCCTCTACGCCCACCGTCGCCAGTCTCTGCCTCTATTGCCTTGTCTACCAATTATTATTTTCAGCAGTGGCATCATCGCCTTGGGTCACTTGTGATCTCTCATCCTTAGTTTGACATGGTCTTCTTGGATTCGTATCCGACGATGTCTCTAATCCGTCAAGGTTGTCGGCTTGGTAAACAGGTCCAGTAACCTTATACTCATAGCAAGACAGTGTCTCAGCCAACTTTCGACCTTGTTCACTCTGATGCCAGTGGTCCATCTTCCTTTTTCTCCAAAGGAGGTCGTCGCTTGGATATGTACTTTATTTCTTCTCTAAGTGAGGTCTTATCCATAAGGGTTTTGCTACCACCGTTCATACTCAATTCTATACGCCTATTAGTGTGTTCCGTGATGACTCTGGTGGAGAGTATATCTCCCAAGCTGTTCCCTGGAATCCTTGCTGAGCAGGGTACTCTTGCATTAGGTCCTCTTTATCCATGTGCACATGCTCAGAATGGCGTGGCCTAGCGCAAGCATCGTCACCTTCTTGAGACGGCTCGTCTGTTGATGGTCACTGCCTCTCTTCCCTCGCACTTTTGGGCTGAGTCTGTCTCCACTTCCATCTATCTCATCATCCTTCAGCAAGTGCTCTGTAGTTTGGCACTACTTTCGAGCATCTATTCGATCGTTTCCCGATTATTTGGCTCTTCAATTGTTTGGTTGTGTTTGCTATGTCCTTACCCCATGTGAACACACCAAACTGACTGCTCAGTTCATTGCGTGTGTCTTCTTAGGATACAACGATGAGCATAAGGGATATCGCTATTCGGATCATGTTCTTCTTAGGATACAACGATGAGCATAAGGTATATCTCTATTGGGATCATGTAGGTTGTCTGATGCCTATTTCTCAGGATATAACTTCTAATGAGTCTCGACCCTACCAGCCTCGTCCATCTTCCTCGACGTTTTCAATGGAGTCTTTCCATAATTTTCCGACACTCCTATCACCCCTGTTGGGCCCAAATCCATTCGGTGTACTGCTCCTGCTTCTCCGATTATTGCAAATCCAATGCCATCAGCTCCTATGATTTCCTCACCTCGCTTATCACAGGATTATACAGCATCATCACCGGTGGCTTCCTTGTTCTCTCCATAACCTTAGTTTATCCTGATGATTCCAACACGTATTCTTCCATCTTTTCCTCACTTTTATACACATCATCCGCATGTTTTGTATGTGTCTACTGATGTGCCATCTTATCGTAAGGTTGTTCATCCCAAATGGCTGCATGTGATGGCATTGAAGATTGATGTTCTTGCCCACATCGGCATGTGGAATCTCATTTCCCTCCTCGTGCTCGTCTCATCACTTGTAAGTCGGTCTACACGGTTAAGACTGGTGATTTTCTTGAGTGTCACAAAGCTTGTCTAGTGGTGAGAACATGGTCAGGACTATGATGAGACATTTGCTCCTACATGGCCCACATGACCACTCTTCGCACACTTCTCAATGTGGCTTCTATTCATTGATGGTTTGTCTCTCTTGATGTCAAGAATACCTACATGTTGCCACCACCTAGGTTCTCGTCCTGATGGCGTGGTTTGTCGTCTTCATCACTCTCTATATGGCCCTAAGCAAAACCCCTCGTGCCTGGTTTGAGTGCTTCCCCTCAATTGAGATTGCGGCTGGTTTTTGGTGAGTGCTCATGATCCTGCACTTTCGGTCCACCATTCAACTTGTGGTCGAACACTTCTAAATGTCAATCATCACTGGCGACGACTCAAGTACATTGCCTTTGTGAAGGCTCATCATAGTTAATTTCTTATGTATGATCTTGGTCCTCTTCGCTACTTCCCTGAGCTTGAGGTTTCTTCTACCTCTAATGGCTTCTTTATTTCCTGCACTTCCGGTCCACCATTCAACTTGTGGTCGAACACTTCTACATGTCGATCATTATTTCCCTGAGCTACTTCCCTGAGCTTGAGGTTTCTGCTACCTCTAATGGCTTCTTTATTTCCTGCACTTTCGGTCCACCATTCAACTTGTGGTCGAACACTTCTACATGTCGATCATTACTGGCGATGACTCTAAGTACATTGCCATTGTGAAGGCTCGTCATAGTGCATTTCTTATTTCTTCGTCATAGTTCTTCGTCCTCTTCGCTACTTCCTTGAGATCTTCTTGCTCATGCTGCTCGTGCTGCTCTTACTTAAGACTCCTATGAAGTCAACATCCACCTTTGTATCCACCTCCACTCCATGTCAGTCTGGATGGGCATCCTTTGCCTTGCTGCGGGTTGCTATGGGCTCTGTCTCAATTCCACATCCCGTGTTCCCTTGTTGTGCGACACCATAACCGCATGCTCGAGCAGCACCAATGGTGAGCAGGAGCTCGGACAGTCGACGCATACCTAGATTATGCACGGGACGAGCCGACGACAGGCGCTACCTAAAGCCGGGGCCAAGGGCACACAGTAGGAGAACCTGGGGTGCTTAATCAAGTGCGTGTCCCACAACCCACAAACAAGAGAAGAACAACAATCCGGATCGGCACGGTACGGAGAGTGCACACGCACGTGGGATGCTCGATCAAGTCCCTCTGCTGCCACCGTCGCTAGTCTCTGCCTCTGTTGCCTTTTCTACCAATTATTATTTTTAGCAGTGGCATCATCGCCTTGGGTCACTTGTGATCTCTCATCCTTAGTTTGAAGTGATCTTCTTCGATTCGTATCCAATGATGTCTCTTAACCGTCAAGGTTGTCGGCTTGGTAAACAGGTCCAATTACCTTATACTCATAGCAAGACAGTGTCTCAGCCACCTTTCGACCTTGTTCACTCTGATGTCGGTGGTCCATCTCCCTTTTTCCCCAAACGAGGTCATCACTTGGATATATACTTTATTTCTTCTCTTAGTGAGGTCTTATCCATAAGGGTTTTGCTGCCATCGTTCATACTCAATTCTATACGCCTATTAGTGTGTTCTGTGATGACTCTGGTGGAGAGTATATCTCCCAAGCTGTTGCGTGGAATCCTTGCTGAGCAGGATACTCTTGCATTCGTTTCTCTTTATCCATGTGCACATGCTCAGAATGGCGTGACCGAGCGCAAGCATCATCACCTTCTTGAGATGGCTCGTCCGTTGATGGTCACTGCCTCTCTTCCCTCGCACTTTTGGGCCGAGTCTGTCTCCACTTCCATCTATCTTATCAACCTTCAGCAAGTGCTCTGTAGGTTGGCACTACTTTCGAGCATCTATTCAATCGTTTCCCGATTATTCGGCGCTTCAATTGTTTGGTTGTGTTTGCATTGTCCTTGCCCCACGTGAACGCACCAAACTGACTGCTCTGTCCATTGCGTGTGTCTTCTTAGGATACAACGATGAGCATAAGGGACATAGCTATTGGGATCATGTTCTTCTTAGGATACCACTCGCGCAGAATAAGAAACAAACTGCAATGCCCCCACTCTAGTGCACCTCCTACAACATCATCGCTCCACTGTCCTACTCTACCCTCAATATATGCTATGCGGCATTGTCATTGTTGCCAGGATTGTGGCAAACTCGCTAGAGCTGATGCCTCTCACACAATGTTGCGAGAGCCTTCAGCTTCTCAAGTGGCATGAACAACCTAAGTGGACCATGCCGCCAAGGCTGCATTCCCTCTCTCGGATCGTGAAGTGTTTGGGAGTGAGACTAGGAGAAATACGGAAAATGAGATGACTAGGGAATTAGGCGAATGAGGCCTAAATAGAAGTGCTGAGATGAGAGGCCCGCTGCCAAAATGGTTGGTCTATTCTTCTCCAAAGTGGGCCACACCTTTGATGCAAAACAAGACTGAGTGGGATATAGTCATATATCAAACCAAATGATAATCTTGTCTTTTTGGCAAACTCTAACCCCTGCTTGCAAATAATAATTTGACCCAAACACTAAAAATAGCTTTGACCCAGACACCTGGATATAATTTACTTCTTCTCGTAATGAGGTCTTATCTATAAGCGTTTTGCTGTCATGGTTCATACTCAGTTCTCTACGCCTATTCGTGTGTTCTATGATGACTATACTGGAGAGTATATCTCCCAAGTTGTTGCGTATCCTTGATGAGCAGGATACTCTTTCATTTGGTTCTCTTATCCAGGTGCACTTGCTCAGAAAGGCGTGGCTGAGCGTAAGCATCGTCACCTTCTTGAGACGGCTCGTCCGTTTATGGTCACTACCCCTCATCCCTTGCACTTTTGGGCCGAGGCTATCTCCACTTCCATCTATCTCATCAACCTTCAGCAATCTACTGCTTTGAAGGGTGGCGCTACTTTTGAGCATCTATTCGAGCGTTTACTGATTATTCGGTGCTTCAATTATTTGGTTGTGTTTTGCTTTGTCCTTCTTGCCCCACGTGAATGCACCAAACTGACTGCTCAATCCCTTGCATGTGTCTTCTTAGGATACAACGCTGAGCATAAGGGATATCGCTATTGGGATCATGTTGGTCTTTGGATACCTATTTCTCAGGGATGACTTTTGATGAGTCTCGTCCCTACTACCCGCGTCCATCTTCCTCGACCATTTCAGTGGAGTATATCTCTTTCCACAATTTTCCCGACTCTCCTACCAGACCTATTGAGCCCTTATGCATTTGATGTACTGCTCATGCTTCCCTGATTATTATAGAACCAACGCCATCATATCTTTTGATTTCCTCACCTCGCTTATCACATGATTCTACACGCGTGGCTTCCTTGCCTCCATCACCTGAGTTTATTCCAATTATTCCTGCTCCTATTCTTTTATCTTTTCCTAACTTATGTCTTATATACACGTCACCTGCGTGTTGTGGATGCGTCTACTGATGTGCCATCTTCCCCGTCTCAGCCTACTTAGGGCTTGCTTCCTCGTCCTCTTTGGCTTGTTGACCACCGTGGTCTTCCAAGTGTTGGCGTTGTTGTTCTTGAGCCGACTTATAGTGATGGCATATTGCGATGGCAGAGGGGACTGCTGCTCTTGAGCGCATCGGCACATGGGGTATTGTTTTTGCTCCTCCTCGTGTCCGTCCCATCACTTGGTGGGTCTACAAGGTTAATACTCACTCTGATGGTTCTCTTGAGCCTTACAAAGCTCATCTTGTGGCGCGTGGCTTTCAGAAAGAGCATGGTCCGGATTACGATGAGACTTTTTCTCTCGTAAACCGTCTGACCATTGTCGCACACTTCTTATTGTGGCCTCTGTTCGCCACTGGTCTATGTCTCGGCTTGATGTTAAGAATGCCTCTACTGGTCTGTGCCTTGGCTTTTTATTAAGAAAGGCTTTCTTAATGGTGAGCTGCATGAGGAGGTTTACATGCAGGAACCACCTGGATATTCTGCTCCTAACGACATGCTTTGTCATCTTCATCCCTCTCCCTATAGCTTTAAGCAAGCCCTCGCGCCTGGTTTGAGCATTTTACCTCTATGGTGGCTGCCGCTGGTTTTCAACAAGTGCTCATGATCATACGTTGTTTGTCCACCTTTCTGCTCTTGGTAGGACTCTTCTTCTATATGTTGATGACATGATCATCACCGGACGAAGATCGTGAGTATATTACCTTTGTGAAGGCACGTCTTAGTTAGCAATTTCTTATGTCTTATCTTGGCCCTCCTCGCTAAATTCTTGGGATTGAGGTCCCTTCTTGCTCAAAAATAATCCATGATCTTCTTAATCGTGATAATCTTACTGATGAGCGCACTCTTGAGACTCGCATGGAGCTTAATGCTCACCTACCTGCTACTGATGTTGACCCGTTGTCTGATCTAACGCTTTATACATTTTGTTGGAAGTCTTGTCTATATGCCTGTCACTCGTCCAGAAGAAGAAACAGACTGCAGTGCCCCCGTTCAAGTGCACCTCCTCCCGCGGCGCCGTCGCTCCACTTTCCTACTCTACCTCCACTATATGCTCAGCGCATTGTCGTTGTGGCTAGGATGGTGGCAAACTTGCTAGCGCCGATGCCTTTCGCACGATGTTGCTAGAGCCTTCATCCTCTCAAGTGGCATGAACGACCGAAGGGGACAATGCCACCACGGTTGTTGGCATTCCCTCTGTCGAATCGTGAAGTGTTTGGGAGTGAGACTAAGAGAAATACGGGAAAGGAGACGATGACTAGCGTATTCGGGGAATGGGTAATTACATGAAGTGCTTATAATGCATGAGATGGACATGGACCATGTCACTCTATTAACAAACCAAGCAAGAAAATAAGGAATGAATATGTAATAGGAGTAAATGGCCCGAGGTTAAGCCTTTACAGCTTCTAGGAGACTGTAAACAGTATTTGTGTTAATGTTGCATACCTCCTCAACATGAAGAGGTTTGGATCATGCATCTATTTTCTCAATTGGCTGGCACACCTGAAAAATAAGGCAATGACTGATAATGCATACAAAGGTCAACCGAATTATTGTGAAGTACCTGCATCATCTTAATGAAAACTGGATTCATAAAGAGAGACGGAACTTTGAAGAAGTTTAATGAAATCACGAACCATGATAAGATAATTTGTACTTTCCTTGCAGATAGCCAAAACCATATTCTACAGATGGATATCCATGGTTACAATTTATATTTAATTCATTTTTATTACACGGACTCCAAAAGAAGTGGGGTTTGTAGCACCATCATGGGGTAGTAGTAGTTGCCATGTTTCCGGTATGATGGGAACGAGGAACGGGAACGAGGGACGAGAGTCGGTGGCTGAAAAAAATAGGGTACAACGAGGGTATACATCTCTCGAACGATTTTTTTATAGCGGGGACGCGATCCAATCCGTTTGGGTACGATGAACCCGGTACGGTACCATGGGTCGAGGAACGCAGTCCCTGAAGATCGACGACTCCTTGACGGTCAGCATTCCTTGCTGTTAATGGATCCCTTGCAATTAATGGACTGGAGGAAGAACGAGGAGTCCTTGAGAAAAGAAACGACGGCGTGAGTAAATTATGCCTCGCGTTTTGGCTGTTGGATCCTGGAACCCGAATCGAGGAGCAGGCTGCGGGGACGCCGAATCTTCATCGAATCATACCGAATCCGACCTCGTTCCCGAATCCGATTCCGGGTCAATGAATCGGGATCGAGGGACGGCCTACCGTTCCCCGTTTTCGGCTACTATGGGTAGTACCACCCAGGCAAGGACTAGCGCACTGCCTTCCTAATTCCTGCCAACATACTGCCATCAGCAGTCCCATTGCATTCGTTTATAAGGGTGTACCATATTTCAGCCATTGCGACCTACTAAACTAAAGACATGCATCATGGTACAAGTTGACTTCCGTGATAATACAATCTACTGTTTCCGAACCAAGATTTCAATAGTAAAAATCTACTCTAGAGGAACTACAACTTCCATGGCACAACAGAGATAACAAGTACCTTCAATATCTTGTTACTATTGACCTAAAATAGCTAAGTCCAGCATTACTTTGAGATAGCTCAACCTAAGAAAAGGAAAAATTGAAAAATTCAAGATCAAGTTGGCAGAACATAAAAAATCCTTTCAGAAAAATAAAAAAACCTAACAGTATTTATAGTGAATTCACCTTTGATTTTAAAGTTGTCAATCAAATCAGAAAACATACTTCTTTTTGGCAATCATATAACGTGAAACATCACCTGATAAACAAAGGTTATTGCAGGACATGTTTAGACACATAAAAGCGGCTGCAAGCACAAAATTTGGTGCAAACAACCTCATTGTGTGTAGCTTGGTGAAAAGCAACTCAATGTTATTAGACCTTGCAGTTCTGGCAAAGGAATGTCAGTGTCTCATAATATAAAATGTCAGACATCTTCAAGTAAAAAGGAAGCTCAAGATGATCAATACTCCCATGCAATGTAGTAGTAAATAAATAGGAAAACATTAAAAAAAGGTGCCTGACCTGGTTGCTGTAAATGCGGCATGTGCTTTGTAAGGCGAAGTTTTGAAGGATCATCCATACCAAGATGCTGTGCAACTTCGTCAACAACATATATGTGGAATGTTTTGATCTACAAGTATGAAAGTAAAATCAGTTATCAGTACTTTTTTATGTGAGAAGTCAATGTGTTAAATGAAGGTTCAGAGATTCCTGACACATACAGTTCTAGAGATATCAAGCAATTTGAAATGCACAACCTATAGATAGCAGCAGTCATTTTTGTCTCAGTAAAAAAAACCATTAGACAACATCTGTAATGAGCTTTTGAAAATAAGTAAAATAAAACTGCCTCATGTATATATGACAATCACTATTGAAGGAACATCAAACACCAGGCTAGCACACAACTACAAGTGGCACACAAATTAAGAGATCACCCAGAATTAAGAATCACCTATCAGCACACAACTACAAGTGGCACACAAATTAAGAGATCACACAGAATTAAGAATCACCTATCTCCCCTGAATCAACTAGATTTAAAACTTAATGTTCCTCTCGTCGGCTCTACTACCAATACGAATCATAGTAAACAGCATGATTAGTAACATTAATAAAGGGAGAAGTTTGAAAGACTAGCTTGGTAAAACAAAATGCCATCCATTTTGTGACAAGAAACTTATTCTACAGTATCACCCTGCACAGAAAAGCACCGTCTGTTTTGCAATGTGGGGAGCATGTCAGTCTCAATTGGAGCTAGATTTCCAACATACAACTTCCTTGCCCCACCTGAAGATTCTACACTACACTTGAAGAAGCGCCACCGGTTGACCAAGAAGCAGGATTTAAGTTGGATCGGGCGGTCCAGATTGCATACCTAATTGAATCAGATGCGTTCAGGCGGCGCCGGCGGCTTTGGGGCTTGTCGCTGAGCTGGCTCCAGTGATCCTTGCTCCTCGGGAAGGCGTCCAAGAGATTTTCTTTGAGTCGGCGATTCCGTTTCTATCCTGGGAGACGTCGGTGGTGTTCTCTGGCGTCGGCTGGGCTCGTTCGGAGCTTTAGTGGCACCGGGGAGTACTCGAGCTCGAATTCGGGAGGCTCGGCTTGACTTGGCGGTTCTATTGCTCTCCTCGGAGACGGCGGTGGTGGTCTCTGGCGTCGACTGGAGCTGTGGCGGCAGCGGCGGCGGTGGCACCGCAAGAAATTGGAGCTCGGATTCGAGTGGTTTCGAGGGCTGCGGACTCGGGTCGAGGTGCGGTGGAGCGCCTCCATTCATGCAGGGATCAAGAGGCGGCGCGGGGCTACACGGCGAGGCGGTGCTCGGGCCGAACTCCGCCATGGAGGTGGACACCGGCTCGGGGTCGGGGATGACACGCCGGTCCGGGCGTCAGCAAGAGAGGGGGTATGGTTCAATGACGGGTGGGAAGGGCTGGCGTCATTGCTGACGTGCGCGCTTGGGGACGGGCTCGGTCTTCCTAGCCTGGGCCTGCTGGGTTGCTGCTGCGCGGCGTGCGCGCGCAGCGCCGGTCATACCAGGCTCAAACCTAGCGAGCAGCCCAGTACATTCAGCCCACTGACGGCCCACGACTCCACCCTTATCACCTCATCTTCTTTCCGAAGCAACTAATTAACGAGTGCTCCTTCGGAAGCCTCACCGCGACCAGCGCCACTTGGGCGCGCTCTCAGCAATTCGCCATATGTCGTGCTCTGGGCGCTCCCTCCGGATTTTATTTTTATTTTTCCGCACGCGTTTTCGGCTTTTTAAACGGGGTTTTCTCGGCGTTTTTTACGTTTTGGTTTTCCACCGGTCTTCCCTAGCTTTTCGACAAAAAAATAATTTTCGAAAAAAATAACTTTTTTGTGCAAAAAACGCATTTTTTCGCGATAGTCATAGTTTTGTTTTCGCGAGAGGCATGGTTGTGTTTTCGCGAGAGGCACGGCCGTGCCTCTTGGATTCGAAAAAAAGAACATGTTTTCTGTTTTTTTTCCTTTCGTGAGAGGCACGGTTTTGTTTCCGCGAGAGGCACGGTTGTGCTTTCGCGAGAGTCATAGTCGTGCCTCCTCGGAAACGAAAAACACGTTTTCTGTTTTTCTTTCTTTCACGAGAGGCATGGGTTTTCTTCCGCGAGAGGCACGGTTATGCTTTCGCGAGAGGCACGGGCGTGCCTCTTTTGGAAAGGGAAAAAACGTGTTTTTTGTTGTTTTTTTCTTTTGCGAGAGGCATGGTTTTGCTTCCGCGAGAGGCACGGTTGTGATTTTGTCAGAGGCACGGGCAAGCCTCTTTCAGAAAGGGAAAAAAACCGTGTTCCGGTTCGCTTTTTTCGTCGATTTTTTTCGTCTGGTTTTTAGTGAAAAAAAAGTTCGTCAAAACCTATCAACATGGGATCTAGTTTTGAAGATCTCGATGCGAGGAATCCAACGGCGAAAGCGGTTCGAGATTTGGACGCACGATTTAAGAGATAAAATGTTTTGAATAAACGGAACTACAAAAAAAAGGGAAAACTCTCAGGTTGCAACAAGTGGCGCACATGCAGCCCGCCATTTGTCGCAACCTGGGGAAGTTGGAGTGATCTCCGCAAGGAGTACTCCTTAATTAGTGATTTCGTCTTCTTTCCCCTCCACAAAGTGTCTGCTGCCGTTGCTGGCTTGCTGCTGCTGCGTTTCTCCGAGCGACAGAAATGGCGTTCACGCTGGTGGGAGCCTTCAAGGGCCTGTCCCTCGCGTCCTCCTCCTCCGTCCTTCGCGGCGGCCATGCCACGCTCCCCGGCGGCGCCACCGCGGTGTGGGCATGGCGACACTGCTAGCGCGCGGGCTGACCATCCAGATGGCGCACAAGAAGGGGGTCGGGAGCACCAAGAACGGCAGGGACTCCAAGGGCCAGCGCCTCGGGGTCAAGATTTACGGCGACTAGCTCGCCAAGCCCGGCGCCATCATCATCCGCCAGCGCGGTGTCACGCCCCGATCTGGATCGAGGGCGACCAGAGTAGGCCAGAGAGAGGAAGGGGTGAGGATGGCATGAGGAAGGGGATGATCGAGGGCGACCATAGTAGGCCAGAGAGAGGAAGGGGGTGAGGATGGCGTGAGGAAGGGGATGAGCACGGGAGAGAGAAGGTGAGAGAATACAGAATACTTTTCAACAGCCTGTCTGTTACATCACTCGTCCGGGGTTAAGTACCCACCCGGCCCGGCCCTTGGCCATCCACTTGCTTACAGCTGGCTAACACACGCACGCTACACTTGGCTATGCCAACTGGCGGTCACTCGGTGGTGCTCAGCACTGCCGTGGTGACATTATCCCCCCTCCCCTTGAGAAGGAACTCCCTCCTCGATGGTGTTGTCTTCCCAAATGCTTGCTCGTGGATAGCGCCTGCGAAGCACGTCGTAGTCCTCCCAGGTGGTGGACGGCGGAATGGTATCCCAGGCCACTTGTAACTGGATCCCTGGTGCGTTGTCGCGCTTCATCATCCTTCTGTCCACTATTTCCATTGGCATTGTCTCCACTGTCGACAGGTCTGTAGTAATAGGTAGTTTAGAGAACACTGGACTACAGTTGGGTGTGAAGGGTTTCAGTTGCGAAACGTGAAACACCGGATGGATTCTGCTGTCCGGTGGAAGATCCAGCTTGTATGCAGAGGGGTTGATCTTGGCGATGACAGCGAAGGGACCAAAGAACTTGAATGCCAGCTTCGGACAGGGGAGACTGGCCACAGATTTCTGCACATATGGCTGCAGTTTCAGCAGAACCTGCTCCTCCACCTGAAACACTCTCGTTGTCCGGTTCAGATCAGCAAATTTATTGTGCTTGACTTGCGCCCGTGCCAGGTGTGCGACGGTTGTCTTTGTGCAGTGACCAATCCCACTGTTCTCCGTCTGGCAAGGATGGTTGGGATGCTGGCCAGGTGGCCATGCTCCCCTCGTTGGCGTCGACACCGTACAGAGCTTTGAAGGGAGAGCACCCCAGTGAGGAGTGAAATAAGGAGTTGTACCAGAATTCAGCAGAAGGCAGCCAACGTCGCCATTGGCGAGGGGTGTCATGAACGGCACAGCGCAAGTACATCTCCATGCACTGGTTGACGCGCTCGCTTTGGCCATCTGTCTGGGGGTGGTAGGCTGTGGAGTAGAGAAGCTTCGTGCCTGCGCCGGCCAGCAGCTCACGTCAGAGCACGCTGGTGAACACCTTGTCGCGATCGGAGACAATGGAGGCTAGAATGCCATGGAGCTTGATGACGTTGTCCCAGAACACGCGTGCCACCTGAGTCGCCATGAACGAGTGCTTCAACGGCATGAAGTGTGCAAACTTTGTGAAGCGATCGACCACCACCATGATTGCACCATACCCCTCTGACTTGGGTAAGCCTTCCACGAAATCCATAGTCAGGTCTTGCCACGGTGCCGTGGGGATTGGTAGAGGTGCCAGTTTGCTTGCTGGCTTGCGCAATTCATGCTTGGCTTGCTTGCAGATTTGGCATGGCCGCACAAAGTCATTGACATCCTGCTTCATGCCCTTCCACTCAAATGCTTTCTTAACGCGGTGGTAGGTGGCCGTGGCACCAGAGTGGCCGCCCACGGCACTATCATGCATTGCACTGATCAACTTTGTAAAAAGAGCGGTGTTGGCACCAATCCACAGCCGGCCCCGACGACGGATGAGCCCACGGTACAGCTCGTACTCCTCGTCATCTGTACTGTGAAGAGCAAGTTTTTGCAGCCATTCTTGGGCGTCTGTATTGGTGGCATAGGAGTTGGCCACCTCCTGGATCCATGCTGGCTGGCAGAGAGACAATGCATTGGCGCTGAAGTTGCTACCCACGCGGGAGAGAGCGTCCGCTGTGCCGTTATCGATGTCGCGCTTGTACTGGAACTTGAACTGCAGGCCGACAAGCTTTGACGTCGCGCGGCGCTGGACGACAGTCACTAGATGTTGATCGCCCAATGTGCACAGGCTCTTGTGGTCGGTGACGATGGTGAATGGGCCGCGTTGCAGATAGGAGCACCACTTGTCCACGGCCATCATTACCGCCAGAAATTCTTTCTCATAAGTTGATAGTTTGGTTCTTCACTTCCAGTGCCTTGCTATAGTAGGCGATGGGGTGGCCTTCTTGTACCAGCACCGCAGCAATTTCTGTGTCGCAAGCGTCTGTCCTGATTGAGAAGGGCTTGTTGAAATCTAGGAGGGCGAGCACCAGCGTGGTCACCATCGCCGTCTTGAGCGTGTCGAACGCGAGCTGCGCGGACTCGGGCCACTCGAAGCCTTTCTTGGTGAGCTGCTGTGTAAGTGGCTTGGCGATGATCCCTTAGTGGGGCATGAACTTGCAATAGTAGCCGGTGAGCCCCAGGAATGCACGGAGCTCAGTGGCATGTGTTGGTGTAGGCCATTGCACCATGGCTTCTGTCTTCTCTGAGTCCGTCACGATGCCTTGCTTGGAGATGACGTGGCCAAGATAATCAATGTGATCTTGCGCGAAGGAGCACTTAGACATCTTGGCAAAGAGTTGGTGCTCGCAGAGCAAACTCGGGACGAGTCAGAGGTGCTATAAGTGTTCTTCCAATATCTCACTAAAAACAAGGATGTCGTCAAGGAATATGATGACGACCTTACGTGTATACTTGGCGAAGATCGCGTTCATCAAGCAATGGAAGGTTGCAGGGGCATTCGTCAAGCCAAACAGCATGACACGGAACTGAAAATGTCTGTGGTGAGTTTTGAGTGATGTCTTGTGTTCATCCTCCTCGCGCACGCGAATCTGATGATAGCCGGGCGCAAGTCCAGCTTGGAGAATAATGTCGCGCCACCCAGCTCGTCCAGGAGCTCATCGACGATTGGCAAGGGGAACATGTTCTTCACGGTGATGTCGTTGAGGCGTCTGTAATCCACGCAGAATTGCCATGTGCCGTCCTTCTTCTTCACCAGGAGCACAAGTGCAGCGTACGGGCTGACGGAGTGGGTGATCACACCCGCATTGAGCATCTCCTTCACTTGCCGCTCGATTTCGTCCTTCTGCAGAGGCAAGTAACGATACGGCCTAGTGTTGGTAGGTTGAGCTCCTTCCTCCAAAGTGACCACGTGATCGTACTGTCGATGAGGAGGCAGGCCGGTGGGAGTGGCGAAGACATCAGTGAACTCGTCCAAGAGATCACTGAGCAATGTCAGGGACGGCTTGCGCGATCGAGGTGGAGGTGGCTGCATTTCCACCATGGCCATAGCCCAGATGTCATTGCCAGCGATGAGCTTGCACAGTTCGGCCGGTTGGACGGCAGCTAGTGTGGTCCTCGACTTGGGTTGAACACCTTGCAACGTGACCATCTCCCCGTTGTGGACGAAGGAAATGTACTTGTCCTACCAGTGGCACGTCATCGGGCTGTGTTTGGCGATCCAGTCCATGCCGAGGATACCGTCGTACGCGCCGGTGTCGAGCTCGTACATTGGTGTGGAGAAAGTGTGCCCTTGCATCCACCACTTTAGCTCTGGAACTTGTCACGAACAGGTGAGTCGATCTCCGTTTGCCACCCGCACGTCCAGAGCGGCGATTTCCTGTGTGGTGGCGCCGACGCATTCCACGAAGGATTTGTTGATGAAGCTGTGGGTGCTCCCGGAGTCTAACAACAGCAACATGACCTGGTTTCCCACGAGTGCCCGGAGACGAATGGTATTGGGCGCCTCGGTGACGTCTAGCGCATGCGCGGATATGGTGCAGCACTCCGGAGGTGGCATTGCCGGGTCAGGAGCGTCGAGCAAGTTGAGTGCGTGTACGGTGTCATCGGTGAGCACTTCCCCGTATGCACCCACTTGGATTGTGAGCAGTTGCACCTGCGGATTGCAGCGGTGCTCCCGACTGTACTGATCGCCGCACTTGAAGCAGAGTCCATTGGCGCGGCGAAATTCCTTGAGTTGGCGCTCGCGTGCGAAATCGCCAGGCTGTTGACGGGGTGCAGCGCCCGGGCGTGCTGGGGGCACTGGAGGTGGACGGCCTTGCAGTTGTGGACGTGGCCGCGCCTGTGGCGTGTTCAAATCCTCCTCCTGGATCCACGCGAGAACCGACGCACACGTGATGCTTGTGGGCGCTTGAAGACGCACAGCCACACACATCTCATCCTTAAGTCCCAGCCGGAACTGGGTGATGAAAAACTTGGTGGAGAGCGAGGGGTCGAGCGCCAACAGGTGATACATGTGGCTGTCGAACACCTGACAGTACTCACTGACGGTGCCGCTCTATCGTAGTTGAAGCAGTTTGTGCATCTCGAGCTCGAACTCATCAGCGCCAAATTCCTCGATTATGGCCACACAGAACGCATCCCACCCCAGGCCACCATGTGTTCGGCGAAATGCTTGCAACTAGTGAGCAGCCTGGCCTTCGATGTACAGGGTCGCCGTGGTCACCCAGCTGGACGGCGGCATGCGGTAGAGGTTGAAGTAGGCGCGACAGCGGTCCAACCAGAGGTACGGAGCGGAACCAGCGAAACGCGGGAAGTCATGCTTGGGCGGCTTGATGTAGCTGTCGTTGTGGTGATGGTGGTGCGGCTCGATCGGTTGCTGGAGCGGCACCTGAAAAAGGGGTGGTCGCTGATCTGCTAGTCGGGGGGATGGTGGCGGTCCTGGTTGCTGTTGCTGGTGCGTAGGTGGATGACAAAGCGAAGGCGGCGGGGGTGGAGGTGGAGAAAGGTTGAGGGCGGTGGCCGATCCCGATCCGCGCGGAGATGGCGACTGCTCGAGCGCCTTGCACGTCTCGTCAACGTCCGCCTGGGTGAGATCCACCTGCTTGGACAGCGCCCGCAGATCTTGCGAAACCTGGGCGTTGAAGGTGTTTTGCGCTTTGAGTCGCTTGTCGTTGTAGATCTTCTGCTCGTCGAGACGCGAGACGACGGCCTCCATGAGGGACTTGAGCGTGCTGGTGTTGTCGTCCATGGCGAACAGCAACTATCGCGCCTGAGCCGAGGGTTTGGATGGCGCCGTTGCTCCTCTCCGAGCCGATCCAACCCGCCGGGGATTTTGGGCGATTTTCCGTAGCAGATCGCACCCGTGGCGGTGGATGTTACAGATCAAGGCCAAGAGGACCGTGGAGCAGCGAAGAAAAATTTGGGGCAGGATTTGTTGGCTCTGAATACCAAATATCACGCCCCGATCTAGATCGAGGGCGACCAGAGTAGGCCAGAGAGAGGAAGGGGGTGAGGATGGCGTGAGGAAGGGGATGAGCACGGGAGAGAGAAGGTGAGAGAATACATAATACTTTTCAACAACATGTCTGTTACATCACTCGTCCGGGGTTAAGTACCCACCCGACCCGGCCCTTGGCCATCCACTTGCTTACAGCTGGCTAACACACGCACGCTACACTTGGCTATGCCAACTGGCGGTCACTCGGTGGTGCTCAGCACTGCCGTGGTGACACGCGGCACCAAGGTCTCCCTCTCTGCCCCTGTCTGTGTGTACGCCCCATTCATTCTCCCTCCCGCTTGCTCTGGGCTCCTGTCAGTGAGTAAGGCGCTTCTGACTATTGCACAATGGTGAATTGCAGTGAAATGCTAGTGCACATTACTAAAAACTAAAAACTTTGTTGCACCACTTCGGAATATGAAACTGATTTTCAGTGCTAGGGGATTTGTGGAGATTGGATTGTGGCGAGACAACGTTGTGTATACTACATGTCAGGGAATGACAGGGATTAGATTAGGTATGCTTGTCATAGTCGTTGCGGCGCTCAACTGTTCCTGCAGGCTCTGGCATTGTCCACATTTTCTGTTTTTTCTGTCAGACAAAAGTACAAGCCTACTTGTTCAAAGTATAATGTTTGGTCCTTGTTTTTAGCTGTATACTACTGCAAGCTCCATTCATTCATTTGAAAAGGAACTAGCACTTGTGATCTGTAGTCACTAGTCAGCTAATCATTTTGCAGGTATGCATCATCTTGGTTGAATGCTTACTTCATACATGTGAATGGCATGACTATGTTGTGATAAATTGGCAATGATCATATTGTGAGTGGCATGACTATTCATTCGTTTAGATAAAAACATGGCGATGACCATATTGTAAAGAGCATCTTAGAGGAAGTGTGACTTTAGTTGCTACTCCCTCCGATCGGAAAAAAAGTGTCCCAGCTTGAAGAGCGTAAAACTGGACACTTTTTTCCGATCGGAGGGAGTACATCACTCTTTACATGGACACATGTAGTACAATCTTGCAAGTATGGTGGACTCTAGTTACACTCTTTCAAAAGCCATGGGTGCTGATATCCACCAAGTCTAAATTCTGAAAGGGCAGACAATAGTACTTTCAGAGTGCATAGTACTTCTGTAATAAATTGGCTTTATGCATCATCGATGAAGAGCCGGGGTGATAAAGCTTCCACTTTCTAGAAAAAAGAATTACACTCTTCAGAAGCTATGGGCACTAATATCTACCAAGTCTAAATTCTGCAATGGCAGAAAAGAAGGGATTACTTTCTATGTACATAGTAACTTTATTTGTTCCGAGTGATCATTCAGCGTTTAAATGCAATTTCCTTCCCAACATCATCGAACGTTAAGCGTGCAGACCCTATAGGTTCGAGAACTAGGTAGACATGACCGAGACACATCTCCGGTCAATAACAAATAGCGGAACCTGGATGCTCATATTGGTTCCTATATATTCTACGAAGATCTTTATCGGTCGAACCGCAATGTCAACATTTGTTATTCTCTTTGTCATCGGTATGTTACTTGCCCGAGATTTGATTGTCGGTATCTTTATACCTAGTTCAATCTCGTTAATGGCAAGTCTCTTTACTCATTCCGTAGTGCATCATTCCATAACTAACTCATTAGTCACATTGCTTGCAAGGCTAAATATGATGTGCATTACCGAGAGGCCCAGAGATACCTCTCCGATACTCGGAGTGGCAAATCCTAATCTTGATCTATGCCAACCCAACAAACACCTTTGGAGATACCTGTAGAGCATCTTTATAATCACCCAGTTATGGTGTGATGTTTGATAGCACACAAGGCATTCCTCCGGTGTCCGGGAGTTGCATAATCTCATAGTCGGAGGAATATATATTTGACACGAAGAAAGCAGTAACAATAAAATTGAACAATCATTATGCTAAGATAACGGATGGGTCTTGTCCATTACATCATTTTACTAATGATGTGATCCCATTTATCAAATGAGAACTCATGTCCATGGCTAGGAAACTTAACCATCTTTGATCAGTGAGCTAGTCTGGTAGAGGCATACTAGGGACACGTTGTTTTGTCTATGTATTCACACATGTATCAAGTTTTCAGTTAATACAATTCTAGCATTAATAATAAACATTTATCATGAATAAGGAAATACAAAAATAACAACTTTATTATTGCCTCTAGGGCATATTTCCTTCGGTCTCCCACTAGCACTAGAGTCAAAAATCTAGATTCAATTGTAATGAATCTAACACCAATGGTGTCTAGGTGCTGATCATGTTTTGCTCGTGGAAGAGGCTTAGTCAATGGGTCTGAAACATTCAGATCCATATGTATTTTGCAAATCTCTATGTCTCCCTCCTTGACCAAATCTCGAGTTGAAGCGTCTGTTGATGTTTTTGGTCTTTTTGTGAAATCTGGATTCCTTCGCCAAGGCAATTGCTCCAGTATTCTCACAAAAGATTTTCATTGGACCCCATGCACTACATATTACACCTAGATCGGATATGAACTCCTTCATCCAGACTCCTTCATTTGCTGCTTTTGAAGCATCTATGTACTCCGCTTCACACGTAGATCCCGCCACGACGCTCTGCTTGGAACCGCACAAACTGACAGCTCCACCATTCAATAAAAATACGTATCCGGATTGTGAGTTAGAGTCATCCGGATCAGTGTCAAAGCTAGCATCGACGTAACCAATTATGATAAGCACTTTCTCACCTCCATAAAGGAGAAACATATCCCTAGTCCTTTTTAGGTACTTCAGGATGTTCTTGACCGCTGTCCAGTGATCCACTCCTGGATTACTTTGGTACCTCCCTGCTAAACTTATAACAAGGTACACATCAGGTCTGGTACACAGCATAGCATACATGATAGAACCAATGGCTGAGGCATAGGGAATGACTTTCATTTTCTCTCTATCTTCTGCATTCGTCGGGCATTGAGTCTGACTCAACTTCACACCTTTTAGCACAGGCAAAACTCTTTCTTTGACAGATCCATTTTGAACTTCTTCAAAACTTTATCAAGGTATGTGCTTTGTGAAAGTCCTATCAAGCGTCTTGATCTATCTCTATAGATCTTGATGCCCAATATATAAGCAGCTTCACCGAGGTCTTTCATTGAAAAAACTCTTGTTTAAATATCCTTTTATGCTATTTAGAAATTCTACATCATTTCCAATCAACAATATGTCATCCACATATAATATTATAAAATGCTATAGAGCTCCCACTCACTTTCTTATAAATATAGGCTTCTCCAAAAGTCTGTATAAAACCATATGCTTTGATCACCTCATCAAAGCATATATTCCAACTCCGAGATGCTTGCACCAGTCCATAAATGGATCGCTGGAGCTTACACACTTTGTTAGCACCTTTAGGATCGACAAAACCTTTTGGTTGCATCATATACAACTCTTCTTTAAGAAATTCATTAAGGAATGCAGTTTTGACATCCATTTGCCAGATTTCATAATCATAAAATGCGGCAATTACTAACATGATTCGGACAGACTTAAGCATCGCTACGGGTGAGAAAGTCTCATCGTAGTCAACTTCTTGAACTTGTCGAAAACATTTTAGAACAAGTCGAGCTTTATAGGCAGTAACATTACCATCAGCGTCAGTCTTCTTCTAGAAGATTTATTTATTCTCTATGGGTCGCCGATCCACCAAAGTCCACACTTTGTTCTCATACATGGATCCTATCTCAGATTTCATGGCCTCAAGCCATTTATCAGAATCTAGGCTCATCATAGCTTCTTCATAGTTCGTAGGTTTGTCATGGTGATACGTCTCCAACATATCTATAGTTTTTGACTCTTCTGTGCTGTTTTATTATCAATCTTGGATGTTTTATAATCATTATATAGTCATTTTATATCATTTTTTGGTACTAACCTATTGACATAGTGCCAAGTGCTAGTTGATGTTTTCTGCATGTTTTTTACATGACAGGAAATCAATATCAGAAGGGGTCCAAATTGTTGGAAATATGCCCTAGAGGCAATAATAAAATGGTTATTATTATATTTCCTTGTTCATGATAATTGTCTATTGTTCATGCTATAATTGTATTGACCGGAAATCGTAATACATGTGTGAATACATAGACCACAACATGTCCCTAGTGAGCCTCTAGTTGACTAGCTCATTGATCAACTGATGGTCATGGTTTCCTGACTATGGACATTGGATGCCATTGATAACGGGATCACATCATTAGGAGAATGATGTGATGGACAAGACCCAATCCTAAGCCTAGCACAAGATCGTGTAGTTCGTTTGCTAAAACTTTTCTAATGTCAAGTATCATTTCCTTAAACCATGAGATTGTGTAACTCCCGGATACTGTACGAATGCTTTGAGTGTACCAAACGTCACAACATAACTGGGTGGCTATAAAGGTGCACTACAGGTATCTCTGAAAGAGTCTGTTGGGTTGGCACAAATCGAGGCTGGGATTTGTCACTCCGTATGACAGAGAGGTATCTCTGGGCCCTCTCGGTAATGCATCATCATAATGAGCTCAATGTGACTAAGTAGTTGGTCACGGGATCATGCATTACGGAACGAGTAAAGTGACTTGTCGGTAACAAGATTGAATGAGGTATTGGGATACCGACGATCGAATCTCGGGCAAGTAACGTACCGATTGACAAAAGGGAATTGTATACGGGATTGCTTGAATCCTTGACATCGTGGTTCATCCGATGAGATCATCGTGGAACACGTGGGAGCCAACATGGGTATCCAGATCCCGCTGTTGGTTATTGGCTGAAGAGATGTCTCGGTCATGTCTGCATGATTCCTGAACCCGTAGGGTTTACACACTTAAGGTTCGATGACGCTAGGGTTACAGGGAAAGTTTGTATGTGGTTACCGAATGTTGTTCGGAGTCCCAGATGAGATCCCAGACGTCACGAGGAGTTTCGGAATGGTCCGGAGGTGAAGATTTATATATGGGAAGTCATCATACGGTCACCGGAAGTATTCTCGGGGGTTTGCCGGTATTGTACCGGGACCACCGAAGGGGTTCCGGGGGTCCACCGGGAGGGTCCACCTGCCCCGAAGGGCCCTATGGGCTGTATGTGGAAGGGAACCAGCCCCAAGTGGCCTGGGCGCCATCCCCCTAGGGCCCATGCACCTAGGGTTGGGGGGGGGGACCCTAAAGGGGGCGCCCCCCTTGGCTTGGGGGGCAAGCCCCCTCCCCTTGGCCGCCGCCCCCCTCTAGATCTCATCTAGAGGGGCCGGCCCCCTTCCCCCTTCACCCTATAAATAGAGGGGAGGAGGGAGGGCAGCAGCACCACATCCAAGGCGCAGCCCTCCCCCTCTCCAACACCCCTCCTCCTCCATTTGAGCTTAGCGAAGACCTGCTGGAGAACTGCTGCTCCACCAGAACCACGCTGTCGTGCTGCTGCTGGAGTTTTCTTCCCCAACCTCTCCCTCCTCCTTGCTGGATCAAGGCGCGGGAGATGCAACTGGGCTGCACGTGTGTTGAAAGCGGAGGTGCCTTTGTTCAACGCTAAGATCAGAATCGACCGCGATCTGAATCGCTACGTGTACGACTCCTCCAACCGCGTTCTTGCAACACTTTCGTTTCACGATCTTCAAGGGTATGAAGATGTACCCCCCCTCTCTCTCGTTGCTAATCTCTCCATAGATTGATCTTGGTGATGCGTAGAAGAACTTTTAATTTCTGCAACGATCCCCATCAGTGCCATCATGAGCTAGGTCTATGCGTAATTTCTATGCATGAGTAGAACACAAGTTGATGTGGGCGTCGATTTTGTCAATTTACTTGCTGTTACTAGTCTTATCTTGATTCGGCGGCATCGTGGGATGAAGCGGCCTGGACCGACCTTACACGTACGCTTACGTGAGACATGTTCCACCGACTGACATGCACTAGTTGCATAAGGTGGATAGCGGGTGTCTGTCTCTCCCACTTTAATCGGATCGGATTCGATGAAAAGGGTCCTTATGAAGGGTAAATAGCAATTGGCATATCACGTTGTGGTTTTGGCATAGGTAAGAAACGTTCTTGCTAGAAACTTGCAACAACAATCAGAGGACGTCTAACTTGTTCTTGCAGCATATGTCGTGTGATGTGATATGGCCAAAAGGATGTGATGAATGATATATATGTGATGTATGAGATTGATCATGTTCTTGTAATAGGAACCACGACTTGCATGTCGATGAGTATGACAACCGGCAGGAGCCATAGGAGTTGTCTTAATTTATTGTATGACCTGTGTGTCATTGAATAATGCCATGTAATTACTTTACTTTATTGCTAAATCGTTAGCCATAGTAGTAGAAGTAATAGTTGGCGAGACAACTTCATGAAGACACGATGATCGAGATCATGATGATGGAGATCATGGTGTCATGCCGGTGATGATGATGATCGTGGCACCCCGAAGATGGAGATCAAAAGGAGCAAAATGATATTGGCCATATCATGTCACTATTTGATTGCATGTGATATTTATCATGTTTTTGCATTTTATTTGCTTAGAACGACTGTAGCATAAATAAGATGATCCCTCATAAAATTTCAAGAAAGTGTTCCCCCTAACTATGCGCCATTGTGAAGGTTCGTTGTTTCGAAGCACCACGTGATGATCGGGTGTGATAGATTCTAACGTTTGCATACAATGGGTGTAAGCCAGATTTACACATGCAAAACACTTAGGTTGACTTGACGATCCTAGCATGTACAGACATGGCCTCGGAACACAAGAGACTGAAAGGTCGAACATGAGTCATATAGCAGATACGATCAACACGAAGATGTTCACCGGTGATGACTAGTCCATCTCACGTGATGATTGGACACGGCCTAGTTGACTCAGATCATGTATCACTTAGATGACTAGAGGGATGTCTATCTGAGTGGGAGTTCATTAAATAATTTGATTAGATGAACTTAATTATCATGAACTTAGTCTAAAATCTTTGCAATATGTCTTGTAGATCAAATGGCCCATGCTAATGTTGCCCTCAACTTCAACACGTTCCTAGAGAAAACCAGGCTGAAAGACGATGGTAGAAACTATACGGGCTGGGTCCGGAACTTGAGGATCATCCTCATAGCTGCCAAGAAAGCATATGTCCTAGAAGCACCGCTAGGTGAAGCACCCGTTTTCCTAGAAACTCAAGACGTTATGAATGCCTGGCAGTCGCGTACTGATGATTACTCCCTGGTTCAGTGCGGCATGCTTTACAGCTTAGAACCGGGGCTCCAAAAGCGTTTTGAGCAGCATGGAGCATATGAGATGTTCCAAGAGCTGAAAATGGTTTTCCAAACTCATGCCCGGGTCGAGAGATATGAAGTCTTTGACAAGTTCTATAGTTGTAAGATGGAGGAGAATAGTTCTGTCAGCGAGCACATACTCAAAATGTCTGGGTTGCACAACCACTTGTCTCAGCTGGGAGTTAATCTCCCGGATGACGCGGTCGTTGACAGAATCCTTCTGTCGCTTCCACCTAGCTACAAGATCTTTGTGATGAATTTCAATATGAAAGGGATGGAGAAAACCATTCTTGAGGTATATTCAATGCTGAAATCAGCGGAGGTGGAGATCAAAAAGGAACATCAAGTGTTGATGGTCAATAAAACAACTAGTTTCAAGAAAGGCAAGGGTAAGAAGAACTTCAAGAAGGACAGCAAGGGAGTTGCCGCGCCCAGTAAGCCAGTTGCCAGGAAGAAGCCAAAGCATGGACCCAAACCTGAGACTGAGTGCTTTTATTGCAAGGGAAACAGTCACTGGAAGCGGAACTGGCCCAAGTACTTAGCAGACAAGAAGGCCGACAACACCAAAGGTATATGTGATATACATGTTATGGATGTGTACCTTACCAGTACTCGTAGTAGCTCCTGGGTATTTGATACCGGTGCGGTTGCTCATATTTGTAACTCAAAACAGGAGCTGCGGAATAAGCGGAGACTGGCGAAGGACGAGGTGACGATGCGCACCAGGAATGGTTCCAAGGTCGATGTGATCGCCGTCGGCACGCTACCTCTACATTTACCTACGGGATTAGTTTTAAACCTCAATAATTGTTATTTAGTGCCAGCTTTGAGCATGAGCATTGTATCTGGATCTTGTTTAATGCGAGATGGCTACTCATTTAAATCCGAGAATAATGGTTGTTCTATTTATATGAGACATATGTTTTATGGTCATGCCCCACTGGTCAATGTTTTATTCTTAATGAATCTCGAACGTGATGTTACACATACTCATAGTGTGAATACCGAAAGATGTAAGGTTGATAATGATAGTCCCACATACTTGTGGCACTGCCGCCTTAGTCATATTGGTGTCAAACGCATGAAGAAGCTCCATGCAGATGTACTTTTGGAGTCTCTTGATTATGAATCATTTGACACGTGCGAACCATGCCTCATGGGCAAAATGACCAAGACTCCGTTCTCCGGAACAATGGAGCGAGCAACCAACTTATTGGAAATCATACATACTGATGTGTGCGGTCCAATGAGCGCTGAGGCTCGCAGTGGCTATCATTATGTTCTCACCCTCACCGATGACTTAAGTAGATATGGGTATGTCTACTTGATGAAACACAAGTCTGAGACCTTTGAAAAGTTCAAGGAATTTTAGAGTGAGGTAGAGAATCAACGTGATAGAAAAATAAAGTTCTTACAATCAGATCGTGGGGGAGAAGATTTGAGTCACGAATTTGGTATGCACTGAAGGAAATGTGGAATTGTTTCACAACTCACGCCACCTGGAACACCTCAGCGTAATGGTGTGTCTGAACGTCGTAATCGCACTCTATTGGATATGGTGCGATCTATGATGTCCCTTACCGATTTGCCGCTATCATTCTGGGGATATGCTTTAGAGACAGCCACATTCACTGTAAATAGGGCACCGTCTAAATTCGTTGAGATGACACCGTATGAATTATGGTTTGGGAAGAACCGTAAGCTGTCGTTTCTAAAGTTTGGGGATGCGATGCTTATGTCAAGAAACTTCAACCTGAAAAGCTCGAACCCAAGTCGGAAAAATGCGTCTTCATAGGATACCCTAAGGAAACCATTGGGTATACCTTCTACCTTAGATCCGAAGGCAAGATCTTCATTGCCAAGAATGAGTCCTTGCTGGAGAAAGAGTTTCTCTCGAAAGAAGTAAGTGGGAGGAAAGTAGAACTTGATGAAGTATTGCCTCTTGAACCGGAAAGTAGCGCAGCTCAGGAAGATGTTTCTATGGTGCGTGCACCGACTAGGGAGGAAGTTAATGATGATGAGCAAGGTACTTCAGATCAAGTTGCTACTGAACTTCGTAGGTCTACGAGGACACGTTCCACACCAGAATGGTATGGCAACCCTATCCTGGAAATCATGTTGTTAGACAACGGTGAACCTTCGATCTATGAAGAAGCGATGGCAGGCCCAGATTCCAACAAATGGCTTGAAGCAATGCAATCAGAGATATGATCCATGTATGAAAACAAAGTATGGACTTTGACAGACTTGCCCGATGATCGGCAAGCGATAGGAAATAAATGGATCTTTAAGAAGAAGATGGACGCGAATGGTAATGTTACCATCTATAAAGCTCGGCTTGTCGCTAAGGGTTATCGACAAGTTCAAGGGGTTGACTATGATGAGACCTTCTCAGCCGTAGCGAAGCTGAAGTCCGTCCAGAACATGTTAGCAATTGCCGCATTCTATGATTATGAAATATGGCAAATGGACGTCAAAACGGCATTCCTTAACGGTTTCCTTAAGGAAGAATTGTATATGATGCAGCCGGAAGGTTTTGTCGATCCTAAAAAAGCTAACAAGGTATGCAAGCTCCAGCGCTCCATCTATGGGCTGGTGCAAGCATCTCGGAGTTGGAACATTCTCTTTGATGAAATGATCAAAGCGTTTGGGTTTATGCAGACTTATGGAGAAGCCTGCGTTTACAAGAAAGTGAGTGGGAGCTCTGTAGCATTTCTCATATTATTTGTGGATGACATACTATTGATGGGAAATGATATAGAACTTTTGGAAAGCATAAAGGCCTACTTGAATAAGTGTTTTTCAATGAAGGACCTTAGAGAAACTGCTTACATATTAAGCATCAAGATCATAGAGATAGATCGAGACGCCCCATAGGTCTTTCACAACCACATACTTGATAAGATATTGAGAAAGTTCAATATGGATCAGTCCAAGAAGGGGTTCTTGCCTGTATTGCAAGGTGTGAAATTGAGCTTGGCTCAAAGCCCAACCACGACAGAAGATAGAGAAAAGATGAGTGTCATCCCCTATGCCTTAGCCATAGGGTCTATTATGTATGCCATGCTGTGTACCAGACCTGATGTAAACCTTGCCGTAAGTTTGGTAGGGAGGTACCAGAGTAATCCCGACATGGAACACTGGACAACGATCAAGAATATCCTGAAGTACCTGAAAAGGACTAAGGATATGTTTCTCGTTTATGGAGGTGACGAAGAGCTCGTTGTAAAGGGTTAGTCGATGCTAGCTTCGACACGGATCTGGATGACTCCAAGTCACAAATCGGATACGCGTATATTTTGAATGGTGGGGCAGTAAGCTGGTGCAGTTGCAAGCAAAGCGTCGTGGCGGGATCTACATGTGAAGTGGAGTACATGACAGCCGCGGAGGCAGCACATGAAGCAATCTGGATGAAGGAGTTCATTACCGACCTAGGAGTTATTCCCAATGCGTCGGGCCCGATGACTCTCTTCTGTGACAACACTGGAGCTATTGCCCTTGCCAAGGAGCCCAGGTTTCACAAGAAGACCAGGCACATCAAGCGTCGCTTCAACTCCATTCGTGAAAATATTCAAGATGGAGACATAGATATTTATAAAGTGCATACGGATCTGAATGTCGCAGATCCATTGACTAAACCTCTTCCACGAGCAAAACATGATCAACACCAGAACTCTATGGGTGTTCGATTCATCACAATATAACTAGATTATTGGCTCTAGTGCAAGTGGGAGACTATTGGAAATATGCCCTAGAGGCAATAATAAAATGGTTATTATTATATTTCCTTGTTCATGATAATTGTCTATTGTTCATGCTATAATTGTATCGACCGGAAACCGTAATGCATGTGTGAATACATAGACCACAACATGTCCCTAGTGAGCCTCTAGTTGACTAGCTCGTTAATCAACAGATGGTGATAGTTTCCTGACTATGGACATTGGATGTCATTGATAACGGGATCACATCATTAGGAGAATGATGTGATGGACAAGACCCAATCCTAAGCCTAGCACAAGATCGTGTAGTTCGTTTGCTAAAGCTTTTCTACTGTCAAGTATCATTTAATTAGACCATGAGATTGTGTAACTCCCGGATACCGTAGGAATTGTTTGGGTGTACCAAACGTCACAACGTAATTGGGTGGCTATAAAGGTGCACTACGGGTATCTCCAGAAGTGTCTGTTGGGTTGGCATGAATCAAGACTGGGATTTGTCACTCCGTATGACGGAGAGGTATCTCTGGGCCCTATCGGTAATGCATCGTCATAATGAGATCAATGTGACTAAGTAGTTGGTCACGGGATCATGCATTACAGAACGAGTAAAGTTACTTGCCGGTAATGAGATTGAACGAGGTATTGGGATACCAACGATCGAATCTCGGGCAAGTAACATACCGATTGACAAAAGGGAATTGTATATGGGATTGCTTGAATCCTTGACATCATGGTTCATCCGATGAGATCATTCTCGGTGTCAAAACCGGCGGATCTCGGGTAGGGGTTCCCGAACTGTGCGTCTAGGCGGATGGTAACAGGAGGCAAGGGACACGATGTTTTTACCCAGGTTCGGGCCCTCTCGATGGAGGTAAAACCCTACTCCTGCTTGATTAATATTGATGATATGGGTAGTACAAGAGTAGATCTACCATGAGATCGAAGAGGCTAAACCCTAGAAGCTAGCCTATGGTATGATTGTTGTTCGTCCTACGGACTAAAACCCTCCGGTTTATATAGACACAGGAGAGGGTTAGGGTTACACAGAGTCGGTTACAATGGTAGGAGATCTACATATCCGTATCGCCAAGCTTGCCTTCCACGCCAAGGAAAGTCCCATCCGGACACGGGACGAAGTCTTCAATCTTGTATCTTCACGGTCCAGGAGTCCGGCCAACGGTGATAGTTCGGCTATCCAGACACCCCCTAATCCAGGACTCCCTCAGTAGCCCCTGAACCAGGCTTCAATGACGACGAGTCCGGCGCGCATATTGTCTTCGGCATTGCAATGCGGGTTCCTCCTCCGAATACTTCATAGAAGATTTTGAACACAAGGATAGTGTCCAGCTCTGCAAAATAATTTCCACATACCACCATAGAGAGAATAATCTTTACACAAATTCAATTCGCTGGCGTATTCTGCGGCATGACGTCACACCACGGCCAAGCCTTTATTGGAATCGTTTTTACTGTCCCACCTCAGCGTGTTTAGTGAAGCGGTTTCTTTGGCACGTCTTGTCAAAGCAGAGATCGTGTCCCCTTATTCCGGGATTCTCATTAATACGGGTGTGGGTAACCCAGTCGTGCCCGTTGGCACGCCTCCTCTATCGAAGGCGAGTCCCGAACGGGCACGGGGAGGGCTCTTGGTATTCAATCTCTTTATAACGAGACCAAGGCCCGCTCCTTTTTTCAATCTCAATCGAATCCGCCCCTCGCCTCGAGTTCCAACACCCAAAGCTCTAGATTCAGGCGCTTCGGACCTCCGAGGATGTCCGGCTCCGACCTGCAAGGCCGGTGGATGCCTTCCTCCATCACGGAAGAAGATGTGCTAAAGCTGAGAGATGCCCGATATCTAACCGGCGAAATTTCGCACAGGCTGCCAGCCCAAGGGCAGGTTATTCCCACTCCCAAGCCTGGTGAGAGCGTGGTGTTTGTGTCTCACTTCCTTCGGGGGTTAGGCTTCCCGATGGACACCTTCATGAGGGGGCTCATGTTTTATTATGGGCTGGAATTTCATGACTTGGATCCGGAGTCCATCCTCCACATCTCATTGTTTATTGTCGTATGTGAAGCCTTCCTCCGCATTACCCCTCACTTTGGGTTGTGGCTCAAAACCTTCAAAGTGGAACCGAAGATGATCAAGGGGCAGCAGGCAGAGTGCGGAGGGGCTATTATAAGCAAGAATGTTGACGCTCCATGGCCCGAGGGCTCTTTTCAAGAGGAGCTCAGTCTGTGGCAACAAGAGTGGTTTTATATCACAGTTCCCAGGGGCACCAAATGGGTGGCGCCACCTGCCTTTCGCTCGGGTCCTCCGCCGCGGCTGGCGTCATGGGTCAACAAAGGGCTCGACTGGGGGCCGTCCAAGGACGCGCCCTTGTTGCATGGCCGTATTCGAGACCTCCTAGAGAGAGAGAGAGATCTGGTCGTAGTAGCGCATGTCATGCTGATTCGTCGCACCCTGCCCTGCAAACGTCGCCCCCTCCGCCTGTGGGAGTTCAATCTAGAGGGACCACGAGCTCTCCAACATTTTATGGGCTTAACGCCCGTGGAGATGTACCAACTGTTCTTCGGATCACGAGCAATGTGTCCGGACTTGACCGAGGATGCAGGTCTGAGCTGCAATCGCCCGGATACTCATGTAAGTAGTCCTGTACTCGGACATGCTATCCGTATATCTATCGTAAACTTGCCTTTAAAAGAGCTGTCCCTTGAACAGGAGTGGATAGCGAAAGCAAAACTGATCCGGTGTCCGGCCCCCCTCCCTGAGACCACGCCGGATCCTATGTTAACCAGGATGCTAGAGGCTGCGCCTTTTGAAGAAGGTGAAGGGGGGAACAAGGGAGCTACTGCCTCCACGAAGGAGTTTATCAAGAAAGGAGGGATCGAGATCCCTGCCCCAAGGGGAGAAAAGGACCGCTTCTAACGATCCGGAGACCAAGGCATCGAAGCGGGGGAAGAAATCCTCGCCAGAGGGTCCTGCGCCGGGAGATGCCCCGGCCACACTATTTCCCCAAGGAGATCAGCCCTCCAGCGAGCCGTAAGTAAAGAGGGGCGTTTTCTTAAAATAAGAGAGATCCCTGTTTTATTTCTGAAGATAACCCAAATTTTTCCTTGTAGTTCGGATCTCAGCCCTTGTCAGTAGAGCTCGTCTTCAGGGGATCTTGATCCGGAGATGATGGAGAGTGAAATGCGTCCGCCTGACGTACCGTCATGCGAGGCGGACAACCCTGAGCTGTCGTCGTGGAGGGTTTCTCTGAATCCGGCGGGGCCCGAAGGCAGTCGTATGTCCCCTCAAAGCCCTCCGCGTCCGACCTTCGAAAAAGGCCATGTGACGAGTTCGGCACCGACTGGTGTACGGTCGGAGGAGCTGAAAGATCTACTCGGGTGAGCGTCTATCTCGGAAGATCACCGTGCGCTAATGGGTACGGTGATTGAAAGGATTTCATCCGCTGAAAGCGGATTGCATGACGCCGTCATAAGTTTACTGACGGGTTTTTAGGTACGCAAAATGATGTACCTTCTCACAGTTTTGCATATAGAATGCGCCCTGTATAGATAGTAGCCCCTAAGACTCGGCGCATTGTCAAAAATGACATCGCGCCGAGGACAATAATCCCGGGTATAATATGCGCTCTTCCTATGTAGGTGGCGAAGCGTTCGGTGGCAAGCCGGACTGATGAATTTGCCGAACTAAAGTGGCAACTTGACGTGGCGGATTCTGACATCGCGCTTGTCAATAAGCGGCTTGACGAGTCACAAGGTATGCAGCCTCTCCGCGGACACCCGGTAAGGTAGCTTAATGTCTGTGCCTTACAACATGTATGCTTGACGTAGATGGTGCTGTTGCCATGGAGAACCTTCGGGCGGAACTCGCACGAGCCAAGGAGAAGCCCGAGAAAGTGATGCGGCTGCCTTAAAAGCGGCCGAAGAGCTGAGAGACGAACAGGCTGCTCATTGCCGAAGCAAGAAAGAAATGGCCGAGATGGACGTAAAGTTGAAGAATGCTACCGACCGTTGCGAGCTTCTTGAAAAAGAAGGTCGAGCGGAACAAGAGGACCTGAAAAAGGCCGCTACTGAGGCCAAGGATGCTCGCGCTGCAATGAGAGCTATGAAAGAGGAGCTACGTCAGGCCGAAGATATTGCGGCTGGAAAGCCTTTTCCGCTGTGGAGGAAATTCACGGATCCCAAGTATGCTCAGTTGGGCCAGCTGTGGGGTGCAGAGGATGCTTATCTGGATTTGGCGGCGAGTGCCGCGGACGTAGCCGAACACTTCCGAGGCCAAAAGGATCACGGAATGGAAGAGCTTTTTTGGTCGCAGTTCCATAGTCCAGAGTATTCGCTTCCATTGACCGATCGTTTGGTCGAATGGGCTGAGCTGAATAGGTTGTCTGGACTTGCCATGAAGTCTATCGTGACTCATTTGTGGCCAAAGAGGCCCGAGCCGAAGAGTTATTTTGGCTTGGTGCAGCAGTTCCTTGGTGCGGTGCCGCATATTAGTGCAATGAAGCGGTCAGCATGCATAGAGGGTGCGCGGATGGCTCTCGCCCGTGTCAAGACATACTGGGCGGAGATGAAGCCACCGACGTTGCATCCCAGGATTCGGACAGAAGTCGAGTACCTGCTGAGCACTATTTTGAGGAAGTCCTGCAGGGCGCTCGTTTAATAGAGACGCAGTGCTCGAAGGATATTATGTTCAAATGACATGTATGATATGTGAAATAATGATTCAATATAATATAAGGGCTTTTTATACTTGTGCGTTCAAGTATTAAAGTACCTCCTGTGCGGCCGTTAATGTATATGTGTATATAACCTGAAAGATGGCAGTCCTTGGCTTCAGCCCCCACGCACATAGTGCGGGGGTGTTTGCAAAAAAAAGTGCATTTTCACACTTAATCCAACGTCTTGGTCCTGTAAAGGAGGTGATAGCGTAGCAAACTAGGCAACCAGACTATAATGCTTTATCACTTTCACTTAGCCATAGGAGTTCGATGGTGGGGCTACTATATAGCCCCTAGGGGCACTGCGCTCTCTGAATTCGGGGCGCGTATGTGCCTGACCGGGAAACGGTCCTTCGTTAATGCGGAGGAATTCTAAACATTCCGGTGTGTCATCGAGTGGTTGACCAGTCTCACGCTATATCATGATAGTCAGTTTTCGGCTTTCTCTACTGAGGTGCTCGCCAGGCCGAACCGGGGCACAATCGCAATAGTTCTCCTGGTGCCGCGTTAGCCGATAAAACGGAACGTAAGGTAGCAAAACACAGGAGCCAGGCAAACCCAACATTTGACCAAAGACATGATTCGGAGCTGATGCATATAAGGCCTAACTCGAGACGCCGAACACTCCCTAAGGTATTCGGTCTTTATGAAAACGGGCAAAACAATGCCCTAAGCCCCTGGTGTCCAGGTACGCGCAAAAATTTCTGACACGGCCGATGCCAAAATGCCAGCCTCCTCCTCGGTTATAGCAAGAAACCGGGGGATGTTTATCAACAAGAGGCAGTAAAAAAAGGTTTACGCAGGGTCTTAATCTGAAAAGAAGCCTTGCAACGGGTCCCTACTGCACGTCTGCGCCTGTGTCTCCGTTGTGCCGTATCCTGGACGGGTGTAGCACGGTGTTCATCTGTAAAGGAGAAGAACTTAGTTTAAGAAAGATCGTGCGAAAAATGTACTTTATGTTTAAATAAAAGGAGTACGATTCAAAAAGCGAAAAAAATGAGCTTTATTGTCTCGTGTTGTACATGCATGCAGCCCCTTGTACGGGGGTGTGCGGTTATTAGGCCTTCATATGATTACACCGGACTCGTCTAGCCGTGTCCGGGGTCCGAATGACCTGTTCAGGTGCTTGGTTTAGCAGAGCCGGATTAGTGTGTGACTGTCCAAGCAGTCTCACGTTCTTCCGTGCTTGAGTGACACTTCATATTTCCCTTTAATGAGATGATGCCGCGTGGACCGGGCATTTTAAGTGTAAGAGATGCATAATGCGGTATTGCGTTAAAGCGGGTGAAAGCTTCACGTCCCAATAGTGCTTGATAACTACTGTTGAATGCGGTGATATGGAAGGTTAACTTTTCGCGGCGGTAGTTGTCGGATGAGCCGAACACAACTTCTAGCCGTAGGGAGCCCATGCAATGGGCATATAGGCCTGGCATTACCCCCTTGAAGGAGGTGTTGCTGTGGCGAATTTTGGCTGGGTCTATCCCCATTTTGCGGATTGTGTCCTGATATAGCAGGTTTAGATCACTACCGCCGTCCATTAGGACTTATGTGAATTGGAGTCCGTCGATTATAGGATCTAATATCAGGGCATTCCATCCTGCGTTTCGGATACGTCCGGAGTAATCCTAATGATCAAAGGTGATTGGTTTTGGCAACCAATGTCGGGACTCCGCTGGGATAGGCCGTGCGGCGCGTATTTCTATGGGCGCCGTTCTGATTTTCCCTTTTGTCACTTGAAGTGAGTTTACTGTTTTGACTTCTTGTGGGAAATTCTTTTGTTTTCCAGTGCTCTGCTTGTGGGGTTCATCATCGTGTTCGCTTGGTGTGTCGAGCCCCTTGTGTCCGGCATTGAGTTTGCCGGACTGCTTGAAGACCCAACAATCTCTGTGGGTATGATTTGCAGGCTTCCCGGGGGTACTGCGGATTTGGCATATTTTGTCCAAGATTTTGTTTAAGTTGGATAGCTCGTGGCTGTTATCCTTGTGGGGCAGCTTTTTATGATTCTGCTGAGAGCTTTTGAATCCGACGTTGACTGCCGTGCTTTTCGGACTGTTTCCCCTTGTCCGGCGCTGGTCCTTGCTGCATCGTGATTTCCCGTTTCCATCTCTGACTTCGGATGTACTTGGGTCACTGGTACTACATCTTGCCAGCCAACTATCCTCTCCCGTGCAAAAGCGGGTCATGAGGCTTGTTAGTGCGGCCATTGTTCTTGGCTTTTCCTGGCCAAGGTGCCTGGCGAGCCATTCATCTCGGACGTTGTGTTTGAAAGCTGCTAAGGCTTCGGCGTCCGGACAGTCGACTATTTGGTTCTTTTTGGTGAGGAACCTATTCCAGAATTTGCGGGCTGACTCTCCGGGTTGTTGAGTTATGTGACTTAAATCGTCTACATCCGGAGGGCGGACATAAGTCCCTTGAAAATTTGCCCGAAAAGCATCCTCGAGCTCTTCCCAACTTGCAATGGTGTTTTCAGGGTTTTCAGGGAGGCTTTTATGCCAGTGCCGTGCTGGCCCTTTGAGCTTGAGGGGTAAGTATTTTATGGCATGGAGATCATCTCCTCTAGCCATGTGTATGTGGAGGATGTAATCCTCTATCCAGACTCCTTGGTCTGTTGTTCCGTTGTATGCCTCTATGTTTACGGGTTTAAATCCCGCTGGGAATTCGTAGTCCAGCACCTCATCGGTGAAACATAGGGGGTGTGCTGCTCCCCTGTATTTGGGTGTGCCGTGATATTCGGATATTTGGCGTGTTGCATTGCTTAGAAGAGCTTGCTTTCTTGGCCCATAGATGGATCTAACTGGGCCATCCTTTTGATGCGAATCCTTATGCAGATCGTGTGCCGGTTTATGTGCGGCGCCGCTTGCCGCTCTATGCTTGTCATGTGGTCGTCTATCCGACCAGGCGGCCTCTTTGTTCTTTGACTGTGGGGGCTCTAAGGCCTCCTCATCGAATTCATGCAGTAGTTTGCGCTTCGGGTAGCTCTTTGTTTGGCGACTGTCGCCGTATTTGTCTGCGGTGTTGAGTACTTTGCTCCATCTGATTCTGAGTGCATCTTCCGCTGTTTTGAGCTTCCGCTTCTGCTTTTTCAGGCTACGCGAAGTGGCGACGAGCCTTTTGTGGAGGTTCTTCTGCTCTAACAACTTGTCCGGTGTGAGATCGTTCGGACTGTTATCTTCGCCGGGGACGGGTTGCTTATCCAAGTTGTCTTGTTCGGACGGTTGTTCAATGGCATGTTCGTTGTCCACCGGTTCGACCTGCTCTATGGCTGGGTCTGTATGGCCGCTGTCTTTGTCGAGGTGGGATTTTGTGTGGCGCTTTCGTCGCCCTCTTGATTGCTTTTCGAGGGATTTATCCTTCGTAGCGTCCCGTTATTCCTCGTCGTCACTTCCTTTAGGTGTATCCACCATGTATACATCGTGAGATGGGGTGGTTGTCGAGTACCCTATAGGTGTCGGTTCATGGTTATCTCCTACATCGTTGTCCATACCGTCGATGTCTTCGGAGTCGAAATTAAGCACGTCGTTTAAACTTTCGACAATGGCTATGAAGTGGGTGGTGGGTGGGTGTTGAATTTCTTCGTCGTTCGCATCCCAACCTTCCTGACCACAGTCCTGCCAGGGCTCTCCTAATAAAGAGAGAGACTTTAGTGAATTCAGGATATCGCCCAAGGGAGAGTGCTGAAAGATGTCCGCGGCAGTGAATTCCATAACCAGCGCCCAATCGGATTTGATTGGCAAGGGTGCGGGAGGTTCGGAGTCCGGAGAGGAGTCTCGTACCTCGGAGTCACGGGCTTTGCAAAGGACAGGGATGGTGTTCGGCTCAATCGCTGTAGAGATCGTAGCCCCCGAGGTGGTGTCTAGCCACTTGTCCTCGATCGGCGAAGTCGGCTCCGAGCTAAGGGTCGGAGCGGATGCTGGTGCGGCCTCCAGTGCACTGTTCTGCGGCAGAGCTAGATCATACCCATCGAGACAGTGCGGCGCGCTTGGCTGTGGCTCGAATCCGTCGAAGATCAAGTCTCCGCGGATGTTAGCCGTGTAGTTCAAACTCCCAAATCTGACCTGATGGCCAGGGGCGTAGCTCCAGATGGCCAAGTGAATTGGCCCGCAGTGCGAAGCCGCCGAGTACGAAGATCTGTCCGGGGAGAAAAGTCTCGCCCTGGACCACGTCGTTGTTGATGATCGAAGGAGCCATCGGGCCTAAAGGTGATGACACAGAGGAACTCTCAATGAAAGCACCAATGTCGGTGTCTAAACCGGCGGATCTCGGGTAGGGGTTCCTGAACTGTGCGTCTAGGCGGATGGTAACAGGAGGCAAGGGACACGATGTTTTTACCCAGGTTCAGGCCCTCTCGATGGAGGTAAAACCCTACTCCTACTTGATTAATATTGATGATATGGGTAGTACAAGAGTAGATCTACCACGAGATCGAAGAAGCTAAACCCTAGAAGCTAGCCTATGGTATGATTGTTGTTCATCCTATGGACTAAAACCCTCCGGTTTATATAGACACAGGAGAGGGTTAGGGTTACACAGAGTCGGTTACAATGGTAGGAGATCTACATATCCGTATCGCCAAGCTTGCCTTCCACGCCAAGGAAAGTCCCATCCGGACACGGGACGAAGTCTTCAATCTTGTATCTTCACGGTCCAGGAGTCGGGCCAATGGTGATAGTTCGGCTATCCGGACACCCCCTAATCCAGGACTCCCTCAATCATCGTGGTACATGATGGAGCCAACATGGGTATCCCGATCCCGTTGTTGGTTATTGGCCGGAGAGATGTCTCGGTCATGTCTGCATGATTCCCGAACCCGTAGGGTCTACACACTTAAGGTTCGATGACGCTAGGGTTATAGGGAAAGTTTGTATGTGGTTACCGAATGTTGTTCAGAGTCCCGGATGAGATCTCGTACGTCACGAGGAGTTCCGGAGTGGTCTGGAGGTGAATATTTATATATGGGAAGTCATCATAAGGTCACCGGAAGTATTTGGGGGTTTGCCGGTATTGTATCGGGACCACCGAAGGGGTTCCGGGGGTCCATCGTGAGGGTCCACCTGCCCCGGAGGGCCCTATGGGTTGTATGTGGAAGGAAACCAGCCCCAAGTGGGCTGGGTGCCATCCCCCTAGGGCCCATGCGCCTAGGGTTGGGGGGGGACCCTAAAGGGGGCGTCCCCTTGGCTTGGGGGGCAAGCCCCCTCCCCTTGGTCACCGCCCCCCCTCTAGATCTCATCTAGAGGGGGCGCCCCCTTCCCCCTTCACCCTATCAATAGAGGGGAGGAGGGCGGGCAGCAGCACCACATCCAAGGCGCAGCCCTTCCCCTCTCCAACACCCCTCCTCCTCCGTTTGAGCTTTGCGAAGCCCTACCAGAGAACCCGCTGCTCCACCACCACCACGCCATCGTGCTGCTACTGGAGTTGTCTTCCCCAACCGCTCCCTCCTCCTTGCTGGATCAAGGCGCGAGAGATGTCACCAGGCTGCACGTGTGTTGATTGCGGAGGCGCCATTGTTCGGTGCTAAGATCGGAATCGACCGTGATCTGAATCGCTACGTGTACGACTCCTCCAACCGTGTTCTTGCAACGCTTCCGTTTCGCGATCTTCAAGGGTATGAAGATGCACTCCCCTCTCTCTCGTTGCTAGTCTCTCCATAGATTGATCTTGGTGATGCGTAGAATTTTTTTAATTTCTGCAACGATCCCCTTCACAAATACCACGCCAATTTACGATGATTTTTTATGGACCAGAAGGAACACAACGGGCCCTAGTTGCACCTGGGGGGAGTCCCGAGGAGGGGACAACCCACCTTGGCACGCCAGGAGGCCAAGGCGCGCCCATGTGGGTTGTGCCCACCTAGGGTGCCCCCTGGACCAACTCTTTGCTCTATAAATACCCCAATATTCCAGAAACCCTAGAGGAGTCGAAATATTCATCTAGCTGCCGCAGAGTCCAGAACCACCAGATCCAATCTAAACACCATCATGGAGGGGTCCACCACTTCCATTGGTGCCTCTCCGATGATGCGTGAGTTGTTCTTTGTAGACCTTCGGGTCCGTAGTTAGTAGCTAGATGGCTTTATCTCTCTCGCTGATATCTCAATACAATGGTCTCTTGGAGATCCATATGATGTAACTCTTTTTGTGGTGTGTTTGTTGGGATCCGATGAACTTCGAGTTTGTGTGATGAATTGAGTTTTCCCTTTGAGTTTTCGTTGTTATCAGATTGAATACTTTTATGATTCGAGAACACTTGATATATGTCTTGCAATTGAATACTCGTAGTGACAATGGGGTATCGTATTGATTCACTTGATATATGTTTTGGCACTCAACTCGCGGATTGCCGAACGTTGGGGTAATCTATGCATAGGGGTTGATGCACGTTCTTATCTTTGTATCTCCGGTAGAAATCTTGGGGCACTCTTTATAGTTCTTTGTGTGGATTGAGTATTATGAATATGAATTTGCTTTGGTGTTATTCTAGTACGAACTCTAGGATAGATTGAATGGAAAAAATAGCTTTGTGTTATTTTAGTACGAACTCTTAAATAGATCAAACGGAAAGAATAGCTTTGAGGTGGTTTCATACCCTACAAGCAATTTCGTCTTATGTTCTCCGCTAGATAGGAACTTTGGAATGATTCTTCATTGTCATAATTATTTGAAGTTCTATCAATTGCCCAACAGTAATTTGTTCACCCACAGTTTGCTATTTTTTCGAGAGAAGCCACTAGTGAAACCTACGCCCCCCGGGTCTTCTTTATCATATATTTGCCATGCGATCTACATTTTCCTCGCGGTTATTTTCAGATCTATTAAACCAAAAATACAAAAATATCTTGCTGCAACTTATTTATTTCGGGATCTATTTATCCCATCTACAAATTCACCTCACGTCCTTTGCCTATCTTGAGGCACCGTACTCCGAAAGGGGTTGACAACCCCTTTAACACGTCGGGTTGGGAGGTGTTGTTTGTGTGCAGGGGCTGTTTAAGTTGCGTTGCTTGGTTCTCCTACTGGTTTGATAACCTTGGTTTCATATCTGAGGGAAATACCTATTGCCGTTGTGCTGCATCATCCCTTCCTCTTTCGGGAAATACCAATGTAGCTTCAAACAACATCAAAAGGAATTCCTTCATTCCTTATTACTAGTATGACCTCTCCATCACTCACGCACCTAGTTATAGTATATCCAGCATCACGCGTGCATGAGCGATGGAGAGGTCGTACTAGTAATAAGCAACAAAGCGATACGGGATGCTGGATATACTATAACTAGGTGTCCCACAGAGGTAACATTCAAAGTTATTCTCACACTATAGAATGGTACTATAGGAATGTGGAGAGATTTGGTTGATTTTATATCGCTGAATAATATAAAATATTATGAGTGCAGACACTCTACCGCGAGGTTCCTTGCTCCTTCTCGGTCGTCGGGAATCTATGTTCTTCCACTATTTTTTTAATGTGAGCTTTGTTCATCCTTTTGCCAACACGCGGGACATCTAGCATCAAGGTGCATGTGTCATGCAAGAAAATGGAGATAAGCAGTGCGTAAGTGAGTCATGCACTTTGATGGCACCTAGTAATACGCGATATTTTTTCTCCTCGATGGCACGTGAATAGTGCACATACTCAATGACGGAGCACGGGATGGTAGCCATGGACATGGTCGGCCCTTTTTGGAGAGAGTACTAAATAACTTTGATGTGTCCCGTCAACTCACAGAACGATGAGAAGCTTGCTTACTACGCCTTCTCCCTCGCCAACACGTGCGCGGTGGCTCGCAGCATGTGGAGAAACTTTTGCTTACAAGAGGTGGACATGCAACAGTTCATTTGATGTCGGGTTGCCAGAAGTACTACTATAGTACCATCATTATTGTTCCACTTCCGGAAGAGGAGAAGAGCCAAGAGCAAGGTCACCCACTCCCTGAAGGAAATATGCCCTAGAGGCAATAATAAAGTTATTAATTATTTATTTCCTTGTTTCATGAAAAATGTTTATTACTCATGTTAGAATTGTATTAACCGGAAACTTAGTACATGTGTGAATACATAGACAGAACATAGTGTCCCTAGTATGCCTTTACTAGACTAGCTTGTTAATCAAAGATGGTTATGTTTCCTAACCATAGACATGTGTTGTCATTTGATGAACGGGATCACATCATTAGCAGAATGATGTGATGGACATGACCCATTCGTTAGCTTAGCATTATGATCGGTCCTTTTTCATTGCTACAGCTTTCTTCATGACTTATACATGTTCCTCAGACTATGAGATTATGCAACTCCCGAATACCGGAGGAACACCTTGTGTGCTATCAAACGTTGTCGGGGAAACCGATCACCTATGGGGTCACAAGGATCCCTTCTACGTTCGGCAGGGGGTAAGAGAGTCCTGGATTAAGGGGTCCTCGGACAGCCAGACTATATACTTTGGCCGGACTGTTGGACTATGAAGATACAAGATTGAAGACTTCGTCCCGTGTCTGGATGGGGCTCTCCTTTGCGTGGAAGGCAAGCTTGGCAATTCGGATATGTAGATTTCCTTCTCTGTAACCGACTCTGTGTAACCCTAGCCCCCTCCAGTGTCTATATAAACCGGAGGGTTTAGTCCGTAGGACAACAACAATCATAATCATAGGCTAGCTTCTAGGGTTTAGTCTCTACGATCTCGTGGTAGATCAACTCTTGTAATACTCATATTATCAAGATTAATCAAGCAGGAAGTAGGGTATTACCTCCATCGAGAGGGACCGAACCTGGGTAAAACATTATGTCCCCTGCCTCCTGTTACCATTAGCCTTAGACACACAGTTTGGGACCCCCTACCCGAGATCCGCCGGTTTTGACACCGACATTGGTTCTTTCATTGAGAGTTCCACTGTGTCGTCACTTTAAGGATTGATGGCTCCTTCAATCATCTTCAACGATGCGGTCCAGGGGGAGGCTTTCCTTCCCAGGCAGATCTTCGTATTCGGCGACTTCGTACTGCGGGCCAACTCGCTTGGCCACCTGGAGCAGATCGATAGCTATGCCCTTGGCCATCAGGTCAGGTTTGGAAGCTTAAACTATACTGCCGACATCCACGGAGACTTGATCTTCGACGAATTCGAGCCCATGACAGGTGCGCCGAACGGTCACGACGGGCATGACTTTGATCTGCCGTCAGACACTATTCAGGAGATCGCGCCTGCGGGGGCACCGGGAATCAATCCGGAGCAGATCGCGCCTTCCGAGGGTGGGTGGATGGACCCTGCCATGGAAGCCGCGCACTCATCAGCGTCGGAGTCGGACACTGATCCCACCTCCTTTGAGAGTGGTGTCATCGGACCCTCGGACTCGTCTCCGGCCACAGGATCCGAACCGCGTGCGTCCGTGCCTATCGAATCTGATTGGGCACCGGTCATGGAGTTCACCGCGGCGGATATTTTTCAGCACTGCCCTTGGGTGACGTGCTAAACTCATTAAGGTCTCTTTCCTTGTCAGGAGACTCTTGGCCGAACTATGTCCGACTCGAGTGGGGAGCGGACAACGAAGAAATTCGCCGCCCACCCACCACCCACTTTATAGCCACTATCGATGATTTAACCGACATGCTTGACTTCGACTCCGAAGACATCGACGGTACGGACGATGATGTAGGAGAAGAATAGGAACCACCACCTATAGGGCGATGGACAGCCACCTTATCATATGATATTTATATGGTGGACACCCCTAAAGAAAACAATGACGATGAGGTAACGGAAGATAACCCCTTGGAGAAGCAATCTAGACACCGGCGTCATCGGCGCCGCTCCAAGCCCCGCCATAGCAAAAATAGTGATACCGGCACAAGAGATAACAATCCGGATGGTGCCGAAGGTGAAGAAAATCCTGCCTAGCCAGGCTTCAAGCAGGCCGAGCAAGAGGATGGGCAAGCTAGCCCTAAAGAACAGGCAACTGATGGAGAATCAGAGGACGATAATTACATGCCTCTCTCCGAAGATGAAGTGAGCCTTGGTGACGAAGAATTCATCGTGCCTGAAGATCCCATCGAGCAGGAACGCTTCAAAAGACGGCTTATAGCCACTGCAAAAAGCCTGAAGAAAAAGCAGCAATAGCTTCAAGCTAATCAAGATTTGCTAACTGACAGATGGACTGAGGTCCTGGCTGCCGAGGAATACAGACTCGAGCGCCCTAGCAAAAGGTACCCAAAGCGCAGGCTGCTGCCTCAACTCGAGGAGGAGGCTTTAAAGCCCACCCTACCAGCGCACGATGTGGCCGACCGGCTACCCCGTGGCCGTGACAAAGCAGCGTACCAGCCCGAAGTCCAGACCGCACCCCGTCGCCAATCAAACAATAATACTAAGGCCCGGGGCTACACGAAGGACCTGCGAGATGTATTGGAAAACAAAGCAGGACAGTCAAGATCGACCTACGGATCACGGGGGCGCGCCACAAGACGTGACGATGACCGTCACGCCGGATACAATAAACCAAAGTCCGGCTGGGCCGAATACAATAGACCAGATTCATTTGAACTACGTCGGGATGTAGCCCGGCATAGAGGCGCCGCACACCCCCTATGCTTCACTGATGAAGTTATGGATCACGAATTCCCAGAATGGTTTAAACCCGTGAACATTGAATCATAAAATGGTACCACAGACCCCGCGGTATGGATAGAAGATTTTTTCCTCGACATTCACATGGCCCGCGGAGATGATCTACACGCCATCAAGTACCTTCCACTAAAACTCAAGGGACCGGATTGACATTGGCTGAATAGTTTGCCGGCAAACTCCATCGGGAGTTGGGAGAACTTGGCAGACGCATTCCTTGACAACTTCCAGGGCACTTACGCGTGACCACCGAATGCTGATGATCAAAGTCACATAACCCAACAGCCCGGAGAGTCAGCCAGGAAATTTTGGACCCGGTTCCTAACCAAAAAGAGACAAATTGTCGACTGTCCAGATGCTGAAGCCCTAGCGGCCTTCAAGCATAACATCCGGGACAAATGGCTTGCCCGACATCTCGGCCAGGAAAAGCCAAAGTCCATGGCAGCCCTCACAACACTCATGACCCGCTTTTGCGTAGGCGAGGATAGCTGGTTGGCTCGTAGCAACAATACAGCAAGCAATCCCGACACATCGAAAGCCAAGGATAGCAACGACAGATCACGATGCAACAAACACAAGCGCCGCAAAAACGGGGATAATACCGAAGACACGTCAGTCAATGCCGGAAATCGTAATACATGTGTGAATAACAGACACCAACATGTCCCTAGTGAGCCTCTAGTTGACTAGCTCGTTGATCAACAGATAGTCATGGTTTCCTGACTATGGACACTGGATGTCATTGATAACGAGATCACATCATTAGGAGAATGATGTGATGGACGAGACCCAATCCTAAACATAGCACAATATCGTATAGTTCGTTTGCTAGAGTTTTGCAATGTCAAAGTATCTTTTCCTTAGACCATGAGATCGTATAACTCCTGGATACCGTAGGAGTGCTTTGGGTGTATCAAACGTCACAACGTAACTGGGTGACTATAAAGGTGCACTACAGGTATCTCCGAAAGTATCTATTGTTTTATATGGATCGAGACTGGGATTTGTCACTCCGTATGACGGAGAGGTATCACTGGGCCCACTCGGTAATGCATCATCATAATGAGCTCAGAGTGACCAAGTGTCTGGTCACGGGATCATGCATTACGGTACGAGTAAAGTGAATTGCCGGTAACGAGATTGAACGAGGTATTGGGATACCGACGATCGAATCTCGGGCATGTAACATATCGATAGACAAAGGGAATAGCATACGGGGTTGATAGAATCCTCGACATCGTGGTTCATCCGATGAGATCATCGTGGAGCATGTGGGAGCCAACATGGGTATCCAGATCCCGCTGTTGGTTATTGACCGGAGAGTCGTCTCGGTCATGTCTACATGTCTCCCGAACCCGTAGGGTCTACACACTTAAGGTTCAGTTACGCTAGGGTTGTAGGGATATGTATATGCAGTAACCCGAATGTTGTTCGGAGTCCCGGATGAGATCCCGGACGTCACGAGGAGTTCCGGAATGGTTCGGAGGTAAAGATTTATATATGGGAAGTCCTGTTTCGGGCATCGGGACAAGTTTCGGGGTTATCGGTATTGTACCGGGACCACCGGAGGGGTCCCGGGGGTCCACCGGGTGGGTCCACCTGTCCCGGGGGGCCACATGGGCTGTAGGGGGTGTGCCTTGGCCTAATGGGCCAAGGGCACCAGCCCCACATAGGCCCATGCGCCTAGGGTTAAGAGGGGGAAGAGTCCTAGGAGGGTAAGGCACCTCCTAGGTGCCTTGGGGGGGAGGGAAACCCCCCTAGGCCGCCGCACCCCCTAGGAGATTGGATCTCCTAGGGCCGGCCACCCCCCCTTGGCACCCCTATATATAGTGGGGGAGAGGAGGGACTTCATACCTTGAGTCCTTGGCCTTTGGTTGCCTCCTTCTCCCTCCCCAACACCTCCTCAACCTCCATAGCGCTTAGCGAAGCTCTGCCGGAGTACTGCAGCTCCATCAGCACCACACCGTCGTGCTGCTGCTGGTGCCATCTCCCTCAACCTCTCCTCCCTCCCTTGCTGGATCAAGAGGGAGGAGACGTGGCTGTTCCGTACGTGTGTTGAACGCGGAGGTGCCGTCCGTTCGGTGCTAGGATCTCCGGTGATTTGGATCACGTCGTGTTCGACTACATCATCCTCGTTCTTTGAACGCTTCCGCTCGCGATCTACAAGGTATGTAGATGCATCCTATGACTCGTTGCTAGATGAACTCCTAGATGATCTTGGTGAAACGAGTAGGAAAATTTTTGTTTTCTGCAACGTTCCCCAACAGTGGCATCATGAGCTAGGTCTATGCGTAGTTCTTCTTGCGCGAGTAGAACACAATTTGTTGTGGGCGTAGATTTGTCAACTTTCTTGCCGTTACTAGTCCTTTCTTGCTTCAGCGGTATTGTGGGATGAAGCGGCTCGGACCAACCTTACACGTACGCTTACGTGAGACCGGTTCCACCGACTAACATGCACTAGTTGCATAAGGTGGCTGGCGGGTGTCTGTCTCTCCTACTTTAGTTGGAGCGGAATTGATGAACAGGGTCCTTATGAAGGGTAAATAGAAGTTGACAAATCACGTTGTGGCTTTAACGTAGGTAAGAAAACGTTCTTGCTAGAACCCTAATTCAGCCACGTAAAACTTGCAACAACAATTAGAGGACGTCTAACTTGTTTTTGCAGCAAGTGGTTTGTGATATGATATGGCCAAAGTTGTGATGAATGATGAATGATCTATATGTGATGTATGAGATGTTCATGCTATTGTAATAGGATTCACGACTTGCATGTCGATGAGTATGACAACCGGCAGGAGCCATAGGAGTTGTCTTTATTCTTTTAATGACCTGCGTGTCATCGAGAAACGCCATGTAAATTAATTTACTTTATTGCTAAACGCGTTAGCCATAGTAGTAGAAGTAATAGTTGGCGAGCAACTTCATGGAGACATGATGATGGAGATCATGATGATGGAGATCATGGTGTCAAGCCGGTGACAAGATGATCATGGAGCCCCAAGATGGAGATCAAAGGAGCTATGTGATATTGGCCATATCATGTCACGTTTATTATTTGATTGCATGTGATGTTTATCATGTTTTGCATCTTGTTTACTTAGAACGACGGTAGTAAATAAGATGATCCCTCACAATAATTTCAAGAAGTGTTCCCCCTAACTGTGCACCGTTGCGACAGTTCGCTGTTTCAAAACACCACGTGATGATCGGGTGTTTTATTCAGACGTTCACATACAACGGGTGTAAGACAGATTTACACATGCAAACACTTAGGTTGACTTGACGAGCCTAGCATGTACAGACATGGCCTCGGAACACAGAAGACCGAAAGGTCGAGCATGAGTCGTATAGAAGATACGATCAACATGAAGATGTTCACCGATGTTGACTAGTCCGTCTCACGTGATGATCGGACACGGTCTAGTTTAACTCGGATCATGTAATACTTAGATGACCAGAGGGATGTCTAATCTAAGTGGGAGTTCACTAATAATTTGATTAGTTGAACTTAATTATCATGAATTTAGTCTAAAATCTTTGCAATATGTCTTGTAGATCAAATGGCCAACGTAGTCCTCAACTTCAACGCGTTCCTAGAGAAAACTAAGCTGAAAGACGATGGCAGCAACTATACGGACTGGGTCCGGAACCTGAGGATCATCCTCATAGCTGCCAAGAAAGATTATGTCCTACAAGCACCGCTTGGTGACGCACCCGTTCTCCCTGCAGAACAAGATGTTATGAACGCTTGGCAGGCACGTTTCGATGACTACTCCCTCGTTCAGTGCGGCATGCTTTACAGCCTAGAGCCGGGGCTCCAAAAGCGTTTTGAGAGACATGGAGCATATGAGCTGTTCGAAGAGCTGAAAATGGTTTTCCAAGCTCATGCCCGGGTCGAGAGATATGAAGTCTCCGACAAATTCTTTAGCTGTAAGATGGAGGAAAACAGTTCTGTCAGTGAGCACATACTCACTATGTCTGGGTTGCATAACCGCTTGACTCAGCTGGGAGTTAATCTCCCGGATGATGCGGTCATTGACAGAATCCTCCAGTCGCTTCCACCAAGCTACAAGAGCTTTGTGATGAACTTCAATATGCAGGGGATGGAAAAGACCATTCCTGAAGTATTTGCTATGCTGAAATCAGCAGAGGTAGAAGTCAGAAAGGAACATCAAGTGTTGATGGTCAATAAAACCACTAAGTTCAAGAAAGGCAAGGGTAATAAGAACTTCAAGAAGGACGGCAAGGAGGTTGCCGCGCCCGGCAAGCAAGCTGCTGGGAAGAAGCCAAAGAATGGACCCAAGCCCGAGACTGAGTGTTTTTATTGCAAGGGAAGCGGTCACTGGAAGCGGAACTGCCCTAAGTACTTAGCGGATAAGAAGGCCGGCAAAACCAAAGGTATATGTGATATACATGTAATTGATGTGTACCTTACTAGTGCCCGTAGTGGCTCCTGGGTATTTGATACCGGTGCAGTTGCTCACATTTGTAACTCAAAGCAGGGGCTGCGGAATAAGCGGAAACTGGCAAAGGACGAGGTGACGATGCGCGTCGGGAATGGTTCCAAGGTCAATGTGATCGCCGTCGGCACGCTACCTCTGCATCTCCCTTCGGGATTAGTTTTAAACCTTAATAATTGTTATTTAGTGCCAGCTTTGAGCATGAACATTGTATCGGGATCTCGTTTAATTCGAGATGGCTACTCTTTTAAATCTGAGAATAATGGTTGTTCCATTTTTATGAGAGATATGTTTTATGGTCATGCTCCTATGGTGAATGGTTCATTCCTTATGAATCTCGAATGTGATGCTACACATATTCATAATGTGAGTACCAAAAGAAGTAAGGTTGATAATGATAGTCCCACATACTTGTGGCACTGCCGCCTTGGTCACATAGGTGTTAAACGCATGAAGAAGCTCCATGCTGATGGACTTTTAGAGTCTCTTGATTATAAATCATTTGACACGTGCGAACCATGCCTTATGGGTAAAATGACCAAGACTCCGTTCTCAGGAACAATGGAGCGAGCAACCGACTTATTGGAAATCATACATACTGATGTGTGCGGTCCGATGAGTGTTGAGGCTCGCGGTGGCTATCGTTATGTTCTCACCCTCACTGATGATTTAAGTAGGTATGGGTATATCTACTTAATGAAACACAAGTCTGAAACCTTTGAAAAGTTCAAGGAATTTCAGAGTGAGGTTGAAAATCAACGTGACAGGAAAATCAAGTTTCTACGATCAGATCGTGGAGGAGAATACTTGAGTCACGAGTTTGGGGCACACTTAAGAAAATGTGGAATAGTTTCACAACTCACGCCGCCTGGAACACCTCAGCGTAATGGTGTGTCCGAACGTCGTAATCGCACTCTGTTAGATATGGTGCGATCTATGATGTCTCTTACCGATTTACCGCTTTCCTTCTGGGGCTATGCTTTAGAGACTGCCGCATTCACTTTAAATAGGGCTCCGTCGAAATCCGTTAAGACGACACCGTATGAATTATGGTTTGGGAAGAAACCTAAGCTGTCGTTTCTAAAAGTTTGGGGATGCGATGCTTATGTCAAGAAACTTCAACCTGAAAAGCTCGAACCCAAATCGGAAAAATGCGTCTTCATAGGATACCCAAAAGAAACTGTTGGGTACACCTTCTACCACAGATCCGAAGGCAAGATCTCTGTTGCCAAGAATGGGTCCTTTCTAGAGAAAGAGTTTCTCTCGAAAGAAGTAAGTGGGAGGAAAGTAGAGCTTGATGAAGTATTACCTCTTGAACCGGAAAATGGCGCAACTCAAGAAAATGTTCCTGAGGTGCCAGCACGGACTAGAGAGGAAGTTAATGATAATGATCAAGATACTTCTGATCAAGCTCCTACTGAAATTCGAAGGTCCACAAGGACACGTTCCGCACCAGAGTGGTACGGCAACCCTGTCTTGGAAATCATGTTGTTAGACAACGGTGAACCTTCGAACTATGAAGAAGCGATGGCGGGACCAGATTCCGACAAATGGCTAGAAGCCATGAAATCCGAGATAGGATCCATGTATGAAAACAAAGTATGGACTTTGACTGACTTGCCCGTTGAACGGCGAGCCATAGAAAATAAATGGATCTTTAAGAAGAAGACAGACGCGGATGGTAATGTGACCATCTATAAAGCTCGGCTTGTCGCTAAGGGTTATCGACAAGTTCAAGGGGTTGACTACGATGAGACTTTCTCCCCGGTAGCGAAGCTGAAGTCCGTCCGAATCATGTTAGCAATTGCCGCATTCTATGATTATGAAATTTGGCAAATGGACGTCAAAACGGCATTCCTTAATGGTTTCCTTAAGGAAGAATTGTATATGATGCAGCCGGAAGGTTTTGTCGATCCTAAGAATGCTGACAAAGTGTGCAAGCTCCAACGCTCGATTTATGGGCTGGTGCAAGCATCTCGGAGTTGGAACATTCGCTTTGATGAGATGATCAAAGCGTTTGGGTTTACACAGACTTATGGAGAAGCCTGCGTTTACAAGAAAGTGAGTGGGAGCTCTGTAGCATTTCTCATATTATATGTAGATGACATACTTTTGATGGGAAATGATATAGAACTCTTGGACAGCATCAAGGCCTACTTGAATAAAAGTTTTTCAATGAAGGACCTTGGAGAAGCTGCTTATATATTAGGCATCAAAATCTATAGAGATAGATCAAGACGCCTCATAGGTCTTTCACAAAGCACATATCTTGATAAGATTTTGAAGAAGTTCAAAATGGATCAGTCCAAGAAAGGGTTCTTGCCTGTTTTGCAAGGTGTGAAATTGAGCTCAGCTCAATGTCCGACCACGGCAGCAGAGATAGAAGAGATGAGTGTCATCCCCTCTGCCTCAGCCATAGGTTCTATTATGTATGCCATGCTGTGTACCAGACCTGATGTAAACCTTGCCGTAAGTTTGGTAGGAAGGTACCAAAGTAATCCCGGCAAGGAACACTGGACAGCGGTCAAGAATATCCTGAAGTACCTGAAAAGGACTAAGGAAATGTTTCTCGTTTATGGAGGTGACGAAGAGCTCGTCGTAAAGGGTTACGTCGACGCTAGCTTCGACACAGATCTGGATGACTCTAAGTCACAAACCGGATACGTGTATATTTTGAATGGTGGGGCAGTAAGCTGGTGCAGTTGCAAGCAAAGCGTCGTGGCGGGATCTACATGTGAAGCGGAGTACATGGCAGCCTCGGAGGCAGCACATGAAGCAATATGGGTGAAGGAGTTCATCACCGACCTAGGAGTCATACCCAATGCGTCGGGGCCGATCAAGATCTTCTGTGACAACACTGGAGCTATTGCACTTGCCAAGGAGCCCAGGTTTCACAAGAAGACAAGGCACATCAAGCGTCGCTTCAACTCCATTCGTGAAAATGTTCAAGATGGAGACATAGAGATTTGTAAAGTACATACGGACCTGAATATAGCAGATCCGTTGACTAAACCTCTCCCTAGAGCAAAACATGATCAACACCAGAATTCCATGGGTGTTCGATTCATCACAATGTAACTAGATTATTGACTCTAGTGCAAGTGGGAGACTGTTGGAAATATGCCCTAGAGGCAATAATAAAAGCATTATTATTATATTTCCTTGTTCATGATAATTGTCTTTATTCATGCTATAATTGTATTATCCGGAAATCGTAATACATGTGTGAATAACAGACACCAACATGTCCCTAGTGAGCCTCTAGTTGACTAGCTCGTTGATCAACAGATAGTCATGGTTTCCTGACTATGGACACTGGATGTCATTGATAACGAGATCACATCATTAGGAGAATGATGTGATGGACGAGACCCAATCCTAAACATAGCACAAGATCGTATAGTTCGTTTGCTAGAGTTTTGCAATGTCAAAGTATCTTTTCCTTAGACCATGAGATCGTATAACTCCTGGATACCGTAGGAGTGCTTTGGGTGTATCAAACGTCACAACGTAACTGGGTGACTATAAAGGTGCACTACAGGTATCTCCGGAAGTATCTATTGTTTTATATGGATCGAGACTGGGATTTGTCACTCCGTATGACGGAGAGGTATCACTGGGCCCACTCGGTAATGCATCATCATAATGAGCTCAGAGTGACCAAGTGTCTGGTCACGGGATCATGCATTACAGTACGAGTAAAGTGAATTGCCGGTAACGAGATTGAACGAGGTATTGGGATACCGACGATCGAATCTCGGGCATGTAACATATCGATAGACAAAGGGAATAGCATACGGGGTTGATAGAATCCTCGACATCGTGGTTCATCCGATGAGATCATCGTGGAGCATGTGGGAGCCAACATGGGTATCCAGATCCCGCTGTTGGTTATTGACCGGAGAGTCGTCTCGGTCATGTCTACATGTCTCCCGAACCCGTAGGGTCTACACACTTAAGGTTCAGTTACGCTAGGGTTGTAGGGATATGTATATGCAGTAACCCGAATGTTGTTCGGAGTCCCGGATGAGATCCCGGACGTCACGAGGAGTTCCGGAATGGTCCGGAGGTAAAGATTTATATATGGGAAGTCCTGTTTCGGGCATCGGGACAAGTTTCGGGGTTATCGGTATTGTACCGGGACCACCGGAGGGGTCCCGGGGGTCCACCGGGTGGGTCCACCTGTCCCGGGGGGCCACATGGGCTGTAGGGGGTGCGCCTTGGCCTAATGGGCCAAGGGCACCAGCCCCACATAGGCCCATGCGCCTAGGGTTAAGAGGGGGAAGAGTCCTAGGAGGGTAAGGCACCTCCTAGGTGCCTTGGGGGGGAGGGAAACCCCCCTAGGCCGCCGCACCCCCTAGGAGATTGGATCTCCTAGGGCCGGCCACCCCCCCTTGGCACCCCTATATATAGTGGGGGAGAGGAGGGACTTCATACCTTGACTCCTTGGCCTTTGGTTGCCTCCTTCTCCCTCCCCAACACCTCCTCAACCTCCATAGCGCTTAGCGAAGCTCTGCCGGAGTACTGCAGCTCCATCAGCACCACACCGTCGTGCTGCTGCTGGTGCCATCTCCCTCAACCTCTCCTCCCTCCCTTGCTGGATCAAGAAGGAGGAGACGTGGCTGTTCCGTACGTGTGTTGAACGCGGAGGTGCCGTCCGTTCGGTGCTAGGATCTCCGGTGATTTGGGTCACGTCGTGTTCGACTACATCATCCCCGTTCTTTGAACGCTTGCGCTCGCGATCTACAAGGTATGTAGATGCATCCTATGACTCGTTGCTAGATGAACTCCTAGATGATCTTGGTGAAACGAGTAGGAAAATTTTTGTTTTCTGCAATGTTCCCCAACACCAACCACATCAATAGAGAATGCTGGGTCTTCAGACAAGCCGGCAGGTTAGACGCCGAAAACAAGGGGAAGGGGTCTCAAGGGGACGACAACGACGAAGATCCCCGATCACCGAATACAGGAGGACAGATGAAATTCCCTCCTCAGGTGAAAACGGTGAATATGATATGCGCAAGCCACATTCCCAAGTGGAAACGTGCGCTAAGGGAGGTCTATACAATCGACCCAAAGTCCAACAAATGGTCCTCTTGCTCGATCACTTTTGATCGCAGGGACCACCCTACCAGTACCCGTCATAGCGGTTCGGCCGCACTGGTCCTCGACCCTATCATTGACGGATTCCACCTCACACGCGTCCTTATGGACGGAGGTAGCAGCCTGAACCTACTATACCAGGATATAGTGCGCAAAATGGGCATCAACCCCTCAAGGATCAAGCCGACGAAAACCACCTTCAAAGGTGTCATACCAGGTGTAGAGGCCTGTTGCACGGGCTCAATCACACTGAAAGTGGTCTTCGGATCTCCGGACAATCACCGTACTGAAGACTTAGTCTTTGACATCGTCCCCTTTCGCAGTGACCATCAGGCACTGCTCGGACGAACTACATTCGCTCGGTTCAACGCGGTGCCACATTATGCCTACCGTAAATTAAAGATGCCCGGTCCACGCGACATCATCACGGTTAATGGCAGGTCTGAACTCCCCCTCACAGCCGAAGAATCTACCACCGCTCTAACAGCGGAGGGCACCTTCAAGCTGAACCTCGAGTCGACGACCAAGTTCCCGGACATAGTTAAAGGAGTCCGAACTACTTCACGGCAGGATAGCCCAGTTCGCCCGGAGCTTAATTAAAAACACTCCAGAAAAAGATAATACAAGCCACATATTGCAGCTCAACCGTCCTGCGGCGCAAAACAATTTCTTGCATTTTCTTTGTAGGTCACCTGTACATAGGCCAGGATGGATGGTGTGGAAACAGTTCGAGCGCATAAGGGAATCTCTATATATTCCCCTCTATGATCATCCGACTACACCCCGGGTCCGAGCACAATTTCCTCACACCCGGTATCAGCAGGTTCTGCAATAATATTTCCTTTTATCACATCATCTATACTCATACGCATTGACGTATTACTCAAATACAACATGTGGATTTATGTGATGCTCACCTACTGCTATTTCTAATTTAAAACTATTTTGTTAAAAGGCGGCTGCTTACCGCGATATGCCTCAATATGCCAGGGGCTTCATCACGCCCATACTATGGCAAAAAAGTCCGAACACCTTCACGATAGTTTGGCACCCCGAACTTATAGCATTATATGCATCAGCTCCGAATCATGTCATGGGTCAATAGTTGGGTTTGCCCGGCTCCTATGTTTTGGTACCTTACATTCCGCTATATCGGCTAAGGTAGCACTGGGAGAACTACTGCGGTTGTGTCCCGGTTCTTCCGGATGAGCACCTGATAACCCACAAGTGTAGGGGATCACAACAGCTTTCGAGGGTAAAGTATTCAACCCAAATTTATTGATTCAACACAAGGGGAGCCAAAGAATATTATTGAGTATTAGCAGTTGAGTTGTCAATTCAACCACACCTGGATAACTTAGTATCTGCAACAAAGTATTTAGTAGTAAAGTAGTATGATAGTAATGGTAACAGTGGCAAAAGTAAAGATAATAGTTTTGTAGGAATTGTAACAGTAGCAACGGAAAAGTAAATAAGCGAAGCACAAGATGTGAAAAGCTCGTAGATATTGGATCAGTGATGGATAATTATGTCGGATGCGATTCCTCATGTAATAGCTATAACATAGGGTGACACAGAACTAGCTCCAATTCATCAATGTAATGTAGGCATGTATTCCGAATATAGTCATACGTGTTTATGGAAAAGAACTAGCATGACATCTTTTGTCCTACCCTCCCGTGGCAGCGGGGTCCTAGTGGAAACTAAGGGATATTAAGGCCTCCTTTTAATAGAGAATCGGAACAAAGCATTAACACATAGTGAATACATGAACTCCTCAAACTATGGTCATCACCGAGAAGTATCCCGATTATTGTCACTTCGGGGTTGTCGAATCATAACACATAATAGGTGACTATAGACTTGCAAGATAGGATCAAGAACACACATATATTCATCAAAACATGATAGGTTCAGATCTGAAATCATGGCACTCGGGCCCTAGTGACAAGCATTAAGCATAGCAAAGTCATAGCAACATCAATCTCAGAACATAGTGGATACTTGGGATCAAACCCTAACAAAACTAACGTGATTACATGGTAAATCTCATCCAACCCATCACCGTCCAGCAAGCCTACGATGGAATTACTCACGCACGGCGGTGAGCATCATGAAATTGGTGATGGAGGATGGTTGATGATGACAATGGCGACGAATCCCCCTCTCCGGAGCCCCGAACGGACTCCAGATCAGCCCTCCCGAGAGAGATTAGGGCTTGGTGGCGGCTCCGTATCGTAAAACGCGATGAAACTTTCTCTCTGATTTTTTTCTCTGCGAAACAGAATATATGGAGTTGGAGTTGAGGTCGGTGGCGCGCCCAGGGGGGTGGGCGCACCCCCATCCTCGTGGACAGGATGTGGGCCCCCTGGTCTTGATTCTTTCGCCAGTATTTTTTATATTTTCCAAAACTTGTCTCCGTGGATTTTCAGGTCATTTCGAGAACTTTTGTTTTCTACACATAAAACAACATCATGGCAGTTCTGTAGAAAACAACGTCAGTCCGGGTTAGTTTCATTCAAATCATGCAAGTTAGAGTCCAAAACAAGCGCAAAAGTGTTTGGAAAAGTAGATACGTTGGAGGCGTATCAACTCCCCCAAGCATAAACCATTGCTTGTCCTCAATCAATTTAGTTGATAAACTAAAAGTGATAAAGAAAAACTTTTCCAAACTCTGTTTGATCTTGTTGTTGTAAACATGCAAAGCCAGCATTCAAGTTTCAGCAAACATTATGAACTAACCATACTCACAATAACACCTCGGTCTCACAATTACTCATATCAATGGCATAATCAGCTAGCGAGCATAATAATAAAACTCGGATGACAACACTTTCTCAAAACAATCATAACATGATATAACAAAATGGTATCTCACTAGCCCTTTCTGAGACCGCAAAACATAAATGCAGAGCACCTTTAAAGATCAAGGACTGACTAGACATTGTAATTCATGGTAAAAGAGATCCAGTCAAGTCATACCCAATATAAACCAATAGTAATTTATGCAAATGAAAGTGTGCTCTCCAGTGGGTGCTTTTTAATAAGAAGGTGATTGAGGGAGTCCTGGATTAGGGGGTATCCGGACAGCCGGACTATATACATCGTCCAGACTATTGAAGCGTGAAGATACAAGACTCAAGACTTCGGCCCGTGTCCGGATGGGACTATCCTTTGCGTGGAAGACAAGCTTGGCGATCCGGATATTGTGTTTCCTTCCTTGTGACCGACTCCATGTAAACCCTATCTCTCTCCGGTGTCTATATAAACCGGAGAGGATGGTCCTTAGAAGGCCGATCACAATTACAATCATACCATCATAGGCTAGCTCTTAGGGTTTAGCCTCTATGATCTCGTTGTAGATCTACTCTTGTACTACCCATATCTTCAATATTAATCAAGCATGAAGTAGGGTTTTACCTCCATCGAGAGGGCCCGAACCTGGGTAAACATCTGTGTCCCTTGATTCCTGTTACCATCAGCCTAGACACACAGATCGGGAGGCCCTACCCGAGATCTGCCGGTTTTGACATCGACATTGGTGCTTTCATTGAGAGTTCCTCTGTGTCGTCGCTGTAAGGCTCTATGGCTCCTTCAATCGTCAACAACACGGTCCAGGGCGAGACTTTCCTCCCCGGACAGATCTTTGTGTTCGGCGGCTTCGCACTGCGGGCCAATTCACTTGGCCATCTGGAGCAGATCGACAACTACGCCCCTGGCCACCAGGTCAGGTTCGGAAACTTGAACTACACGGCGGATATCCGCGGAGACTTCATCTTCGACGGATTCAGGCCTGTTCTAGGAGTGCCGGACAGTCACAACGAGCACGGCCTAGACCTACTTTCGCACAAAGCTCGGGATATCACCCCTGCAGTAGCCCCGGATCTAAATCCGGAGTAGGTTACGTTGCCCAAGGACGGAGGGGTGGACCCCACCCTGCAGGCCGCATACTCATCGGCGGTGGAGCCAAACACGGGTCTCACCTCTATGCAGGCCTGTAACCCCGGACCCCCGGACTCGTATCCGGTTGTAGGTTCCAGTCCGCGGGCTCCTGAGCCCGCCGAGCCTGGCTGGGCTCCAGTTATGGAGTTCACCGCTGCGGACATCTTCCAGCACTCACCCTTTGGTGACATGCTGGACTCATTAAAGTCTCTCTCTTTGTCAGGAGGCTCTGGGCTGAACTATGTCCGGCTTGAGTGGGAAACAGGCAACGAAGGAATTCGCTGCCCACCCACCACCCACTTCATTGCCACGGTCGATGATTTAACCGACGTGCTTGACTTCGACTCTGATGACATCGACGGTATGGACGACGATGCAGGAGAAGTATAGGAGCCACCGCCCACTGGGCGGTGGACAACCACCTCTTCATACGATATATATATGGTGGACACTCCAAAAGAAACCAATGGTGATGAGGCAATGGAGGATGACCCCTCCAAGAAGAAAGCAAAGCATGGGCGTCGCCAGCGCCGCTCGAAGCCCCGCCACGGCAATACCGGCACCGGAGACAAAAACAGTCCGGATGGTGCCGAAGAGGAATACAATCCCGATCAGCCCGCCTTCGAGCAGGCCGAGCAGGAAGATGGGCTGGACAGCCCAGACGAACAGACGACGGACGGGTATCCGGAGGAGGACAACTACATGCCCCCCTCCAAAGACGAGATTAGCCTCAGCGACGACGAGTTCAGCGTGCCCGAGGACCCCGCGGAGCAGGAGTGCTTCAAGCGCCGGCTTATTGCCACCGCGAGAAGCCTAAAGAAGAAGCAGCAATAGCTTCAAGCTGATCAAGACCTGCTCACAGATAGATGGACAGACGTCCTGGTAGCCAAGGAATATGGACTCGAGTGCCACACGGCTGACCGGCCACCTCGAGGCCGGGATAAAATGGCATATCAGCCCGAATACCAGCCTGCACGCCCGCACCAGTTTACTATGGCCCGGGACAACACTAAGGATCTGCGCGACAGATTGGATAACACCGCAGGACAACCAAGATCGATCTACGGATCACGGGGGCGCGCCACAGCACATGACGATGACTGTCATACTGAATGCACTAACAGTAAATCCGGCCGGGCCGAATACAACCAGCCAGATCTATCCAGACTGCGTCGTGACATAGCACGGCATAGAGGCGCCGCACACCCCCTCTGCTTCACCGATGAAGTGATGGATCATGAATTTCCAGAAGGGTTCAAACCCGTAAACATCGAATCATATGATGGCACAACAGACCCCGCGGTATGGATCGAAGATTTGCTTCTCCACATTCACATGGCCCGCGGAGACGATCTACACGCCATCAAGTACCTTCCCCTTAAGCTCAAAGGACCAGCCCGGCACTGGCTAAACAGCCTGCCCGCAAATTCCATTGGCAGTTGGGAAAACCTGGAAGACGCATTCATTGACAACTTCCAAGGCACATATGTGCGACCTCCGGACACCGATGACTTGAGCCACATTACTCAACAGCCCGGAGAATCAGCTAGGAAATTCTGGACCCGGTTCCTAACCAAAAAGAACCAAATAGTTGACTATCTGGACGCCGAAGCCCTGGCGGCCTTCAAGGATAATATCCGTGACGAGTGGCTCGCCCGACATCTCGGCCAGGAGAAACCCAAGTCCATGGCAGCTCTCACGACACTATTGACCCGCTTTTGCACGGGCGAGGACAGCTGGTTGGCTCACAGCAGCACTATGCCACATTCTGGCACTTGAGACGTCCGTGACAATAATGGCAAGCTACGGCGCAACAGACACAAGCGACGAAACAACGGCAACAACACCGAAGACACGACAGTCAACACCGGATTCAGCAGATCCAAATCCGGTCAGCGGAAGAAGTTGTTCAAATGAAACAATCAGGGACCGTCCAGTCTAGACCGTATACTGGAGTGCTCGTGCCAAATTCATGGCACCTTGGACAAGCCAGCCAACCACACCAACAGAGACTGCTGGGTATTTAAACAGGTCGGCAAAGTAAACGCTGAAAACAAGGACAAGGGGCTGCACAGCAACGATGACGAGGAGCACCGGCGTCCGAATACAAGGGTACAGAAGAAATCCCCCCCCCAGGTGAAAATGGTCAACATGATCTACGCCACTCACATCACCAAGCGGGAACGGAAGCGATCGCTACGGGACGTCTACGCGATGGAGCCAGTCATCCCCAAATTCAACCCATGGTCAGCTTGTCTGATCACCTTTGATCGAAGGGATCATCCTACTAGCATCCGTCACGGCGGCTCAGCCGCATTGGTCTTAGACCCAATCATCGACGGATTCCACCTCACGCGAGTCCTTATGGACGGTGGCAGCAGCCTGAACCTGCTTTACCAGGACACAGTGCGGAAAATGGGCATCGATCCTTCAAGGATCAAGCCCACCAAAACCACCTTTAAAGGTGTAATTCCTGGAGTAGAGGCCTGTTGTACGGACTCTATAACATTGGAAGTGGTCTTCGGATCTCCGGATAACTTCTGAAGCGAGGAGTTAATCTTCGATATCATCCCTTTCCACAGTTGTTACCACACACTGCTCGGACGAACCGCATTCGCTAGATTCAATGTGGTACCACACTCTGCATACCTCAAGCTCAAGATGCCAGGCCCGCGCGGGGTCATAACAATCAACGGAAACATGGACCGCTCTCTCCGCACAGAAGAGCACACTGCAGCCCTCGCGGTAGAAGTACAATGCGGCCTCCTCCGGCAAACCACCAATCCGGCGACGACAACCTCAAGCACCATCAAGCGAGTTCGGAGCACCCCGCAACAGGATCACCAGGCACGCCAAGAGCGTGACTAGCAGTCCGGCCTCCGCTCAAATCCCATCAAAGCAGTATTCGTGCCCGCGTAGACAATTACGCACACAAAATACCATGGGCACAGGCGGAGGCGCAGCAGTGGCTCAGTCAATAGTGTGGTATCACCACAACATACCTTCATAACCTTTCCTTTTACTTGTCAGGACATTGCTTTAGTTCAGCTTCTCCAGAAGAGCCGGATTGTCGGACTTACATAGGAGAGAAAACCAAGGAGGCAACAGGCTTTGCGTACAGAAGGAAATACCCAGGTGGAATCTATTTACGATCGTTATACCTGTTTTATCTATCTGTACGTAGCTTGCCCCTGGATAGGATATGTCAAATAATCCTATTTATCTCCGCTTAATGCATTCATTGTAAACATACGCTTAAACGTATTATTCATCAATGGGAGACATATATAGCGTTAGCTTATTATTATTATTTGAGCATTTCTTCTTGCAAATGTTTATTTGATATTGCATTCGTACAACTTGGTACGTTCAAGTTTGCCAGGGGCTTCTTATGACGCCCGATTATACGGCAAGACAAGTCCGAACACTTTCCACAGTGCGGCACCCCGAAATTATAGCACTATATGCATCAGCTCCGAATCATGTCTTGGGTCTACAGTTGGGTTAGCCTGGCTCCCTTGTTTTGGTGCCTTACGTTCTGTTATATCGGCTAAGGTAGCATACGGAAAACTACTGCGATTGTGTCCCGGTTCTTCCGGACGAGCACCTCAGTAGAGAAAGCCAAAAACTGACCGGCATGATGAGGCGAGAGCTGGTCGCTGTTCGAGAGGTCTTAAAATCCTTAAAGCTTTTTCCACTTTAGGCGATAAATCGGCTTCGTCCGATCTAGGCATGTATAGCGCCCCAATTCGGCCTTCCAGATTCTAGGGGCTTCGCCGAAATTTAAAATTGTAGACTTCTATGGCTAAGCGAAGGTTCCAAAGCTGCATAGTCCGATTGCCTTGTTCACTGCACCGAACACCTCCTTAAGGGACCAAACATTTGGATAAAGAGTGTCCGGGTTTTCCACGAACACCCCAGTACTAGTTACATGGGGGCGGAAGCCGACGACTGGCCTACTTTCAGTATTTTATAAACAGCCACACGGAAGGTAATATTTTAAATAACAAAAGTGCTACATAGCACAAGTAACTTTGTCTTTACATTACAAACATGACAGAAGTGAATTCATTCTAAAATGGTGTCCTTGGTACATTCATCGGCCACTAGACGAGCACCCTTCATAACGCCAACATAGTACATCTCAGGATGGCGATGCACCTTGCCCTTTGGCGGCCCGTCCTTCACCAGCTTCTCCGCATCCAGCTTGCCCCAATGCACCTTCGCGCGGGCAAAGGCTCGACGGGCACCCTCAATGCAAACGGATCACTTGATTACTTCAAGCCGCGGACAGGCATCCACCATCCGCTTGATCAGGCCGAAGTAGCTAGTGGGCAGGAGCTCACCAGGCCACATCCGGACTATGAAATCTTTCATAGCCAGTTCGGCCGCCCTATGGAGTTCGACCAACTGCTTTAGTTGGTCACTCAGAGGCACTGGGTGTTCGGCCCCAGCATACTGGGACCAGAACAACTTCTCCGTTGAGCTCCCCTCCTGGGCACGGTAGAACTCCACAGCGTCTAATATGCTGCGTGGCAGATCTGCGAATGCCCCTGGAGAGCTCCGAATTCAAGTAAGTAAAAGAAACGCCTCCTCCATATGTTTGGTTTGCATAAAGAACTTCTTACCCGCTGCTATCTTTTTGGCCTCCTGGATTTCCTGTTGTGCCTCCTCGGCTTCAGCCTTGTCATCTTTTACACTTGCAAGGGCCTTCGCAAGCTCGGCCTCTTTCGCCTTAAGCTCATGCTCCACGGACTCGAACTTTTTGCCGAGCTCCTGGAGCTCTTGTTGTACCTCGCCCACTCTAGCATCTTGCTTTTCGCGCTCCTTGCGTTCCAAGGCCGCCTTGTGTTCGGCCTCGAACAACACTTTCTTCAGAGATGCCACTTCGGTGGTGGCCCCTGTTACAAATTCATGACGCTTTGGCGTTAGGCCAACCAATTTTGTCTATCCTTAAATACATAAGAGCGGGGAATCACTTACCCTTGTTCTCTTCGAGCTGCCTCTTAGTGAGGTTGAGCTCCCCCTGCGCCTGCTCCAGGTTCCGCATTAGTTCAGCAACCTCGGCTATGCGGGCAGCAGCAGCAAGCAGCACAACCTGGTTATTCAAACGATTATTTATTATTAGACCCCCGCAGATCGTAATTGACCCTCTGTTTGGCTTTTCCTTCCGAACACCTAACAGAGTATCAGGGGCTACTACCTATCGGGTGGTAATCTCATACATTTTTATTACTTACCTCAAAGCCTGTTAGTAGGCTGGTGCAAGATTCGGTTAATCCGCTCTTGGCGGACAAAACCTTCTGAATCACCGCACTCATAAGAGTACGGTGCTCTTCATCCACGGAAGCGCCTCAAAGCGCTTCCAGTAGACAATCCGACGCCTCGGGCGTAGCGGAAGTCCTCGGCACATACGGCTCACCCTCCTTAACGAGGGGCTGTCCGCCTGAGTCCGGAACCACGGGATGTTCCGGAATAGTGTTCAGCTGAGAGTCCGGCTTACTACGGCTCTCATCAACACGATCCGCGGGGATCTTGAACCCCGCGTGTCCGACATCGGGAATGTCGCCTTGGGGTGCCTCCAGATCCACCTCCTCCTGCTCTGGGAGCCTTTGGGACAACACCTCCGTGTCGTCCGCAGGCTGAGGAGTAGTGGCCATCGGAAGTGAGTTCATTGCCGACTCACTCAAGAACCCGTTCGAAGACGACGCCTCGGGATGGACCTTGGCCGGACTACATACAAGTTCAGCGTTATAACAAAACTATGAAGCAGAATTACGATAGAGTGCGGATACTTACGATCGCACCAGGGGCTTCTTCCTGGGCAGCCACCCCTCCTTGCTATCGGCGGCGGTGGCAGAGTAGTCCAAAAGGGACGCCTTTCCCTTCTTGGACGGCCCAGCCTCCCTCTCCAGGGCGGCCTTCCTTTTTTCTCCCCCCCAATACGGGGAGGTGGAGTTTCTTCTTGTTTTCCCCCGCCTCCGCGGGAGGAATCTGCCTCATCGTCATCGGACGACGAGGGTATGACGGCCTTGCGCCGGGGGCCTCTCCTGGCCCCCTGGTCCGCCCTCTCAGGGCCCCCGTCCTCTCCGGATGGGGTGGCCTCCTCCTCTTCTTCTTCTTCTTCTTCTTCTTCTTCCTCCTCCTCTTCGGGGAGGAGTGTGCCTCGTCGTCTTCAAACAAGGCTTCCGGTGCGACCTTACGTCGGAGAGCCTTTCGGATACCCGTGGCCTTCTTTCCGGCCTTCTTCTCCGGCACCTTGTAGGGCGTCGGGACCAGCATCTCCGTCAGGAGAGCATCAGCCGGGTCTTTTGGCAGCAGAGCCGGACAGTCAATCTGCTACGCTATTGTCACGCAATCCTGAGAAAATATGCACAATTATTTGAGGTTCCCTCATGAATATATTGGGAAGAACTGAATCCGGTGGTAACCTCAAAACTCACCTGATTAGGAGGCCGCGCGGCATGGAGCCCGCGGTCCTCGGATGTGGGAGGAGGTACTTCGGAGGCCTTGAACAACGCCTTCCATGCGTCTTTGTGCTTCATGCTGTAGAGCCTCTGAAGCGTCTAGTGTTCGGCTGGAACAAACTCCCACAGATTGAATTCCCGTCTTTGGCACGGCAGAATCCGGTGAACGAGCATGACCTGGATCACGTTGACGAGTTTGATGTTCTTGTCTCTCATGCTCTTGATGCAGTTTTGGAGTCCGGTCATCTTTGTAGATTCGCCCCAGGACAGGCCCTTCTTTTCCGAGGAGGTGAGACGTATGGGGGTTCTGGATCGGAATTCGGGTGCCGCCGCCCAGTTAGCGTCACGCGGCTCGGTGATGTAGAACCACCCCGACTGCCACCCCTTCATGGTTTCCGCAAAGGATCCGTCAAGCCAGGTGACGTTGGGCATCTTGCCCACCATGGCTCCTCCGCACTCCGCTTGTTGGCCGCTCTCGATCTTCAGCTTCACGCAGAAGATTTGAAGCCACAAGCCGAAATGAGGCTTGATGCAGAGGAAGGCCTCGCATATGACGATGAACGCCGAGATGTTGAGGATGAAATTCAGGGATAGATCATGGAAATCTAGCCCGTAGTAGAAGATGAGCCCGTGGACGAAGGGATGAAGTGGAAATCCCAGTCCACGGACGAAGTGGGCGACAAATACGACCCTCTCATGGGGTCCTGGGGTCGGAATGACCTGCCCGGTGTCCGGTAGCTGGTGCGCTATGTCTGTGGCCAAGTATCCGGCCGCCTAAAGATTTGCGATATGCTTCTGCTTGACGGTGGACGCAACCCACTTGCCTCCTGCTCCGGACATGTTTAGCTGTGCGGAGAAGACTTGGGCTTGGGCGCTGGAGCTCGAGGGGGCAAGAGTAGACAAGGGAGAAAGAAGGAGTGGGTAAAAATGAGGAAATCTTATCCCCTTATAGAGGCGCCGAAAGCGGTGCGCCTCCCCACTTGCACATTGGGAATTGCTTGCTTCCCAAGCGCCACGATTGATGGCGTGGTGGGATTACCCATACCCGTATTGATGAAAATCCCGTGATAAGGGGACAGGATCTCTGCTTTGACGAGACGTGTCAAAGAAACCGCCTCACAATATGCGTTGTGGCTGGTTACAGGAAAACGGTTCGAATAATGACCCGACCGAAATGACACGTCGCGTTGTCTAAATTGTCAGCATATGGAATTTGTGAAATATCATTCTCTCTACAGCGGTATGTGAAGATTATTTTGTGGATCCGGACATGGTCTAAGTGTTCGACAATTATTTTGGAGTATTCGGAGAAGGAACCCGCCCTGCAATGCCGAAGACAAGACTGTGCACCGGACTCATCGTCATTGAAGCCTGGTTCAGGGGCTACTGAGGGAGTCCTGGATTAGGGGGTATCCAGACAACCGGACTATATACATCATCCGGACTATTGAAGCGTGAAGATACAAGACTCAAGACATTGGCCCGTGTCCGGATGGGACTCTCCTTTGCGTGGAAGACAAGCTTGGCGATCCGGATATTGTGTTTCCTTCCTTGTGACCGACTCCATGTAAACCCTAGCTCTCTCAGGTGTCTATATAAACCGGAGAGGATGGTCCTTAGAAGGCCGATCACAATTACAATCATACCATCATAGGCTAGCTCTTAGGGTTTAGCCTCTACGATCTCGTGGTAGATCTACTCTTGTACTACCCATATCTTCAATATTAATCAAGCAGGAAGTAGGGTTTTACCTCCATCGAGAGGGCCCGAACCTGGGTAAACATCTGTGTCCCTTGCTTCCTGTTACCATCAACGTAGACGCACAGATCGGGACCCCCTTCTCGAGATCCGCCGGTTTTGACACCGATAGTGATGACTCAACATAAAAGTAAATAGATAGGCCCTTCGCAGAGGGAAGCAAGGATTTGTAGAGGTGCCAGAGCTCGATTTTAAAATAGAGATTGAATAACATTTTGAGCGGCATACTTTTGCTGTCAACGCAACAATTATGAGATGGCTGTATCTTCCATACTACATGCATTATAGGCAGTTCCCAAACAGAATGGTAAAAGTTTATACCCCCCCACCACCAACAAGCATCAATCCATGGCTTGCTCGAAACAACGAGTGCCTCCAACTAACAACAGCCCTGGGGGAGTTTTGTTTAGTTATTTTGATTTGCTTTGATCTTTTTGGATCATGGGACTGGGCATCCCGGTTACCGGCCCTTTTTCGTGAATGAGGAGCAGAGTCCACTCCTCTTGAGAATAACCCACCTAGCATGGAAGATATAGGCAACCCTAGTTGAAACATGAGCTACTCGAGCATACAAACCATAATTTCATTTGAAGGTTTGGAGTTTGGCACATACAAATTTACTTGGAATGGCAGGTAAATACCGAATATAGGAAGGTATGGTGGACTCATATGAACAACTTTGGGGTTTATGGAGTTTGGATGCACAAGCAGTATTCCCGCTTAGTACAGGTGAAGGCTAGCAAAAGACTGGGAAGCGACCAACTGAGAGAGAGACAACAGTCATAAACATGCATTAAAATTAATTCACACCGTGTACAAGCATGAGTAGGATATAATCTACCATGAACATAAATATCATGAAGGCTATGTTGATTTGTTTCAACTACATGCGTGAACATGTGCCAAGTCGAGTCACTCAATTCATTCAAAGGAGGATACCATCCCATCATACCACATCATAATCATTCTAATAGCATGTTGGCACGCAAGGTAAACCATTATAACTCATAGCTAATCAAGCATGGCACAAGCAACTATAATCTCTGAATTTCATGGCAAATATGTTTACTTCATAATAAGCTGAATCAGGAACGATGAACTCATCATATTTACAAAAACAAGAGAGGTATTCTTGTTGATCCAATCAGAACTCTTGAATTGAGGGGTGGCCGTGAAAGAATCACTGTTTTGATGATATGAATGAAAACAAGAGATTTCATTCTTCATGACATATTTCAAGACTAGGGTACCTGCATTCTAGGTCTAGGACTTGTTTGAGTTCATACCAGCTTCTCTCATCTCAATCAATCCATCTTATATCGTCATTATTGCCTTTCACTTGCACGACCGAACGATGTGTGTAATAATAATAGTGCACGTGCATTGGACTAAGCTGGAATCTGCAAGCATTCAACTCAAGAGAGAAGACAAAGTAATATGGGCTCTAAGTTAAATAAACAATCATGCATATGAGAGCCACTAAACATTTTCAATATGGTCTTCTACTCTTCACCCCGAAAGGAAAGAAAAGAAAATAAAACTATTTACACGGGAAAGCTCCCAACAAGTAAGAAAAAGAACGAGAAATCTTTTTGGGTTTTCATTTTAATTTCTACTATAAGCATGGAAATTAAACTAACTATTTTTTTTTGTTTTTCTAAGGGTTTAACAAACACACAAGAAAAAGGCTATAAAAAGAAAATTAAACTAGCATGGATAATACAATGAAAGAGTATGAGCACCGACGACTAGAATAGTGTGAACATGAATGTAAAGTCGGTGAGAAATACGTACTCCCCCAAGATTAGGCTTTTGCCTAAGTTGGCTTATTGCCAAGGACCGCGGCTACTCTCCCCGGTGTACTGAGAGGTGTAATCAGGATACCACTGGCTGGCCATCTCCAGGTCCCACTGGTAAGATGATGCACGATAAGGGTCCAGTGCAGGTTCCGGCTCAGGCTCAGGTTCTGGAGTGGATGCTTGGCCTCGATGAGCGTACACTGCTTCCGGCGTGACAAGAAAATTATCTGCAATCAAATCAAACAACAGAGGCGTAGGCAAAATAATAGTCTCATTGTGTTTCTTATTAAATCTCAGGTTATACAATAGCATCTTATCTTTGCTGTCAACAATGAACTCATGTGCTACCATGCTCTTGTAATCTAAAATGTAAGGAGGCAATTTTGTCTCCTCTTTCTCATGGTGCCAAATAGGTATCTCAAAATGTCTAGCAAGACATGCAGCATAGATACCTCCAAAGATGGGGCCTTTTGTACGATTCAGGCTTAGCCGTTTAGCAATAACGGCACCCATACTAAAACTATTATCTCCAAACAAGGCATGGTGAAGAATAATAATATCAGGAACATTGAAGTTTGCACTATTTCCACGGCCAATCAAGCATCTACTAGCAAATATGGCAAAGTAGCGTAAAAAAGGAAAGTGTATGCTAGAGATTCTCGCATCAGAACCCTTCTTTGGATCCCCTACAGTGATAGTGTTAACAAAGCCATCCACATCTATACGATGTGGTTCCTCTAATTTTCCCTCAAAGGGTATCCTACATACCACGCAAAAATTACGTAAAGACATTTCCCTGAATTCATCATATAAATGAAATGATATTGAAGGCGGTGACTTCTTAGGATAATAATAAAAGTTTTGCACCAAAGTATTGGTGAGTAAGAGATACTGATCGATCCGGTCGTGGAGGAAATTGATGAGGCCTGCATTCTCGATCAAAGAATAAAAATCTTCATAAATTCCAGCTTCTGTCAAGAAATTATCGCATGGCCATTCACACGGCCGTACTTCTGCTATGCGAGGAAGATTATACTTGCCCTTTTCCTTCTCTTTAGCATGTTTTCCTGGGAGCCTTGGCTACAAGAGCCCCTCAAAAATCTCCTTAACATTTTCTGAAAATTTCTGAAAATTTCTGAAATCTTAGTAACTTCAAAATAAAAGTGAATAAAACTAAACAAGATTGATAGCAACTACTCCTACAAGTGCCTAGAGCCTATATCATGCATTATAATTACTTGGGACCTTATAAATTTAACATGCAAGCTCAATAACATGGTCATCTATGCAGTAAAAATTTGCAATGAATAAAGCACTAGAACAAAATCTAATTGGACCAATGGAGGAGTCACATACCAAGCAACAATCTCCCGAAGTAGTTTTGTGAATGGAGCTTTGAGCAAGGAGATCGAAAATCACAGCAAAATGAGCTAGAACTCGTGCTTGAGCTGGATGGGGATTTTTTTTGGGAAGAAGATGGAGTGTGTGGGTGCTGGCATAAGTGGAGGGGGGGGGCACCAGGGGCCCACGAGACAGGGGGGCGCGCCTAGGGGGTGTGGGCGTGCCCTCCACTCTCGTGGCCCGGTGCTTGCCCCTCCTGCAGTGATTTCAGTGCCTAAAATCCTCAAATATTCCATAAAAAATCATACTAAATTTGCAGGGCATTTGGAGCACTTTTATTTTCGGGATATTTTTTATTGCACGGATAATTCAGAAAACAGACAGATAATACTATTTTTGCTTTATTCATTCTAAATAACAGAAAGTAAAAAGAGGGTACAGAAGGTTGTGCCTTCTAGTTTCATCCATCTCATGATCATCAAAATGAATCCACTAACAAGGTTGATCAAGTCTTGTTAACAAACTCATTCCGAATAACACGGAATCGGAGAAATTTCGAATAACACTAAGTTACCTCAACGGGGATATGAACATCCCCAATAATAAGAATATCATACTTTTTCTTGACAGTAGGGAGAGGTAATTCAAAACCTCCAATAATGATAGTTGGACATTTTCCAATAGAATTGATGCTATGAACTTGAGGTTGTTTCCTTAGAAAGTGTACCGTATGCTCATTACCATTAACATGAAAAGTGACATTGCCTTTGTTGCAATCAATAACAGCCCCTGCAGTATTCAAAAAGGGTCTACCAAGGATAATCGACATACTATCGTCCTCGGGAATATCAAGAATAACAAAGTCCGTTAGGATAGTGACATTTGCAACCACAACAGGCACATCCTCACAAATACCGACAAGTATAGCAGTTGATTTATCAGCCATTTGCAAAGACATTTCAGTAGGTGTCAACTTACTCAATTCAAGTCTACGATAGAAAGAGAGAGGCATAACACAAACTCCAGCTCCAAGATCACATAAAGCAGTTTTAACATAGTTTATTTTAATGGATAATGGTATAGTTGGTACCCCTGGATCTCCAAGTTTCTTTGGTATTTCACCTTTAAAAGTGTAATTAGCAAGCATGGTGGAGATTTCAGCTTCCGATATCTTTCTTTTGTTTGTAATGATATCCTTCATATATTTAGCATAAGGATGTACTTAAAGCATCAATTAAGCACATACGTAAGAAGATAGGTCTAATAATTTGAGCAAAGCGCTCAAAATTCTCATCATCCTTTATCTTGGATGGTTTAGGAGGAAAGGGCATGGGTTTGTGAACCCATGGTTCTCTTTCTCTACCGTGCTTCCTAGCAGTAAAATCTCTCTTATCATAACGTTGATTCTTTGATTGTGGGTTATCAAGATCAACAACAGGTTCAATCTCTACATCATTGTTTTTGCTAGGTTGAGCATTAACATGAACATCATCATTAACATATCACTAGGTTCATGTTCATCACCTGATGGTGTTTCGGCATTAGAAATAGAAATATCATTGGGATTCTCAGGTATGTCTTCAACAGGTTCACTAGAAGCAAGCAAAGTCCTATCATTTTTCTTTTTCTTCTTTTTGGAAGAACTAGGTGCCTCTAAATTATTTCTCTGAGAATCTTGCTCGATTCTCTTAGGGTGGCCTTCAGGATACAAAGGTTCCTGAGTCATTCTACCAGTTCTAGTAGCCACTCTAACAGCAAAGTCAGGTTTATTATTTAATTCATCAAGCAAATCATTTTGAGCTTTAAGTACTTGCTCAGCTTGAGTAGGAACCATAGAAGCATATTTGCTAATGAGTTTAAGTTCACCTTTAACTCTAGCCATATAATTACTCAAGAGTCCTATCTCGAAAGCATTGTTCTTTAATTCTCTAACAACATAAGCATTAAAACTTTCTTGTCTAGCCATAAAGTCATCAAATTCACCTAAGCATGGGCTATGAAATTTAGTAGATGGAATTTCAACTTTATCATATTTATAGAGAGAATTTACCTTTACTACCTGTGTCGGGTTATCAAGATAATGTGGTTCATCGACAGGTGGTATATTAAGACCATGTATTTCTTCAATAGGAGGTAAATTCTTAACATCTTTAGCTTTTATACCTTTTTCTTTCATTGATTTCTTTGCCTCTTGCATATCTTCAGGACTGAGAAATAAAACACCTCTCTTCTTCAGAGTGGGTTTAGGAATAGGCTCAGGAGTTGGCTCAATTGGTTCAAGAATTGCCTCAGGAATTGGCTCAGGGAGAGTCCAATTATTTTCATTAGTCAACATATTATTCAATAGTAATTCAGCTTGGTCGACTGTTCTTTCCCTGAAAACACAACCAGCACAACTATCCAAGTAGTCCTTGGAAGCATCGGTTAGTCCATTATAAAAGATATCAAGTATTTCATTTTTCTTAAGAGGATGATCAGGCAAAGCATTAAGTAATCAGAGAAGCCTCCCCCAAGCTTGTGGGAGACTCGCTTCTTTGATTTGCACAAAATTATATATTTCCCGTGAGGCAGCTTGTTTCTTATGAGCAGGGAAATATTTAGCAGAGAAGTAGTAAATCATATCCTGGGGACTACGCACACAACTAGGATCAAGAGAATTAAACCAAGTCTTAGCATCACCCTTTAATGAGAATGGAAATATCTTAAGGATATAATAATAGCGAGACTTCTCATCATTAGTAAACAGGGTGGCTATATCATTCAACTTGGTAAGATGTGCCACAACAGTTTCAGATTCAAGGCCATAAAAAGGATCAGATTCAACCAAAGTAATAATCTCAGGATCAACAGAGAATTCATAATCCTTATCAGTAACACAGATAGGTGAAGTAGCAAAAGCAGGGTCAGGTTTCATTCTAGCATTAAGAGATTGCTGCTTGCATTTAGCTAATAACTTTTTAAGATCATATCTATCTTTACAAGCAAAGATAGCTCTAGCAGCTTCCTATTCCATAACATAACCCTCAGGAACAACATGTAATTCATAATCAGGGGGACAACTTTCATCATCGCTATCATCAATAATAGCATCTTCAATAATTTCATTCTCTCTAGCCCTAGCAAGTTGTTCATCAAGAAATTTACCTAATGGTAAAGTGGTATCACGCACAGAAGTAGTTTCATCATAAGTATCATGCATAGCAGAAGTGGAATCATCAATAACATGCGACATATCAGAATTCATAGCAGTAGCAGGTTTTGGTGTCGCAAGCTTACTAATAATAGAAGGAGAATCTAGTGCAGAGCTAGATGGAAGTTCCTTACCTCCCCTTGTCGTTGAGGGCAAAATCTTGGTTCTTTCGTCTTTCAAGTTCCTCATAGTGATCAACAGATATAAATCCCAAGGGACTCAAAGAATAGAGCTATGCTCCCCGGCAACGGCGCCACAAATTAGTCTTGATAACCCACAAGTGTAGGGGATCGCAATAGCTTTCGAGGGTAAAGTATTCAACCCAAATTTATTGATTTGACACAAGGGGAGCCAAAGAATATTATTGAGTATTAGTAGTTGAGTTGTCAATTCAGCCACACCTGGATAACTTAGTATCTACAACAAAGTATTTAGTAGCAAAGTAGTATGATAGTAATGGTAATAGTGGCAAAAGTAAAGATAATAGTTTTGTAGGAATTGTAACAGTAGCAACGGAAAAGTAAATAAGCAAAGCACAAGATGTGAAAAGCTCGTAGGCATTGGATCAGTGATGGATAATTATGTCGGATGCGATTCCTCATGTAATAGCTATAACATAGGGTGACACAGAACTAGCTCCAATTTATCAATGTAATGGAGGCATGTATTCCGAATATAGTCATACATGCTTATGGAAAAGAACTTGCATGACATCTTTTGTCCTACCCTCCCGTGGCAGTGGGGTCCTAGCGGAAAATAAGGGATATTAAGGCCTCCTTTTAATAGAGAACCGGAACAAAGCATTAACACATAGTGAATACATGAACTCCTCAAACTATGGTAATCACCGAGAAGTATCCCGATTATTGTCACTTCGGGGTTGTCGGATCAAAACACATAATAGGTGACTATAGACTTGCAAGATAGGATCAAGAACACACATATATTCATGAAAACATAAATAGGTTTAGATATGAAATCATGGCACTCGGGCCCTAGTGACAAGCATTAAGCATAGCAAAGTCATAGCAACATCAATCTCAGAACATAGTGGATACTAGGGATCAAACCCTAAGAAAACTAACTTGATTACATGGTAAATCTCATCCAACCCATCACTGTCCAGCAAGCCTATGATGGAATTACTCACGCACGGCGGTGAGCATCATGAAATTGGTGATGGAGGATGGTTGATGATGACGACGGCAACGAATCCCCCTCTCTGGAGGCCCGAACGGACTCCAGATCAGCCCTCCCGAGAGAGATTAGGGCTTGGCGGCGGCTCCGTATCGTAAAACGCGATGAAACTTTCTCTCTGATTTTTTCTCCGCGAAACAGAATATATGGAGTTGGAGTTGAGGTCGGTGGAG
>NC_057813.1:649812962-649820565 GCF_018294505.1 Triticum aestivum
GGCGGTGGACGCGCCCCCACCCTTGTGGACAGGGTGTGGGCCCCCTAGTCTTGATTCTTTCGCCAGTAGTTTTTATATTTTCCAAACTTGTCTCCGTGGATTTTCAGGTCATTCCGAGAACTTTTGTTTTCTACACATAAACCAACATCATGGCAGTTCTACTGAAAATAGCGTCAAACCGGGTTAGTTTCATTCAAATCATGCAAGTTCGAGTCCAAAACAAGGGCAAAAGTGTTCGGAAAAGTAGATACGTTGGAGACGTATCAGCACCTCAGTAGAGAAAGCCGAAAATGGACTGTCCTAATGTAGCGAGAGCTGGTCAGCTATTCGAGAGGTTCTAAAATCTTTAAGGATTTCTTCCACATAATGCTATAACCAATGCAGCGTGTGATGGATCGGCCTTTTCTGATCAGGCGCTTATAGAGCCCCTCGTGCGGTCTTCCGAACACCAGGGGCTGCGCCTGCCTTCCTCGAAAAAACTCCTATGGCTAAGTGAGAGCGATAAAACCCTATAGTCTGATTGCCTGGTTCGCTATGCCGACACCTCCTTTAGGGACCCAAAATTGGGATAAAGAGTGCTCAGGTCTATCCCGAACACCCCCGTACTCACTACGTGGGGCGGAAGCCGACGACTGGCCGACTCTCAGGATTAATATATAAAACGGCCGCACAGGAGGAAAAACTTTCAAACAACAAGCAATAGATGATAAGAATGCTCTTGTTCAAATATTACAAAGGACGAACATGACCGTATTCATGGAAATATATTGTCCTTGGTGCATTGCTCCGCCGCAAGGCGGGCTCCTTTCAAGACACCTTCATAATACAGTTCGGGCTTGCGGTGCTCCTTCCCCTCCAGCGGTCCCTCGGTCATCAGCTTTTCTGCATCCATCTTCCCCCAATGCACATTGGCACGGGAGAAGGCCATTCATGCACCTTCTATGCAGACCGACCGCTTGATGACTTCGAGTCGAGGGCAGGCACTTACAAGCCGCTTCACGAGCTCGAAGTAGCTGCTTAGAATCGGCTCAGCAGGCCACAGCCGGATAATTAAATCCTTCATGGCTAACTCAGCCGCCTTATGCAGCTCGACCAGCTGCTTCAGCTGATCGGAGATAGGGCACTGGATAATTCGGTGCCAGATACTGCATCTAGAAGAGCTTATCCACAGTATTCCCCCTTCGGCTTGGTAGAATTGGGCGGCATCAGATATGCTGCGCGGCAGCTCCGCAAATACCCCTGTATACGTCAAAACTCAAATTGTCAAATTTGATTTTCTCATCTCCAATACTCGCTTTGTACAGAAAAAGCCTTACTAGCTGCAATCTTACTTGCCTCCTGGATTTCCTTCAGGGCACCGTGGGCTTCCCCCTGGGCATCACTTGCGGCTTGGCGAGTCTGGAGAGTTTGGATTCTTTCCCTGCTAAACTCTGCTCCAAGGTCTCGCATTTCTGCACGGCCTCTTGAAGCTCTCGCTCAGCCTCAATAACTCTAGCCTCGTGTTTCTCATGAAGAGCCTGCTCTGCGGCTGCCTTCTTCTCGGCTTTGGCCACAACCCTCCTAAGAGCCTCAATTTCGGCCGTCGCTCCTAGAGCACATTATAAAAATGTTTCCATCATGTACACTTATTCATTTGTGCTACATAAACAAGGTTTCTACATACCTTGATTATCCTCCAGCTGTCTCTTCACTTGGCCAAGTTCTCCTTCGGCCCGCTCCAGACTATGCCTCAGTCCGGATACTTCCGCAGCTTTAGAGGCGGCAGTCACTACAGATGCCTGCTGGTTAAAAAGAGTGATAAATGTCATCAAGTAAGTCTCCCGCAAACATGAATTTGATCCTCTGTCCGGTTCTTTCTTTCACCGAACAGTGTATCAGGGGCTACTATATATACCATGACACTCTCCTAAAAACTCATAAAACATACCTCAAAGCCTCTTATGAGGCTGATACAGGATTCATTCAGTCAGCTCTCAACGGACTGAATCTTCTCAATCAACGCACCCATGAGGCCACGTTGTTCATCAACGATGGACGCAACCTTCAGCGCCGCCAATAAAGTATCCGGCCCCTCTGGTTGGACAGAGGCAGCCGGTGGAGCAGGCATACCTCCTCCAGTTGGTGGAGGCTGTCTGTCTGACTCGGGGACCTTATGGGTCTCTAGAATCGTGTCTGGCTTGGGTCCGGATTCAAGATGACCCCCGCCGTCGACACCCACGGGAGCTTTCTCTCCTGTGTGACCGGCCCCAGAAGTATGGCCTCCTGACGCCGCCTTTGCGACCTTCTCCCCTCCTCCGTGGCCTGGGCCCTTCTGGGACGAATCCTCGGTTTCATTCCTACGTTTGGAGGAGGAGGCCTTCGGGGGTGTCCCGCTCTCCCTAGCGTACGAACCCAGCAGGTCTTCTGACGAGGATTGTTCGGCGCGGGGCTTCGCCGGACTGAAAAAGAAAAGCACGACTCAGATTAGAATGTGATGCCATGACAAGTCCGGACGCATGAGTGTGTTCGGATTTTATACTTATGAGTTCACCAGGGGCTCGGCCCTGGTATCCCACTCCGGGCTGCTATCGGTGGCACCGGTGGACTCCTCTTGAAGAGGAGTTTTCCCCCTCTTAGGTGAATCGGCCTCCAAGGAGTTGGAGGCCGTTCTTTTCTTCTTCCCTCCTGCGGGGGATTCATCCTCCTCCTACCCGTCCTCTTTGGAGGAAGAATGGGCATTGGAGTCTTCGGATTTTGTGTCCGGGGCACCATGGCGGCGGAGGCCGCCACTGGTCTTCTTGGCCTCCTTTTCAGTCTTCTTCTTCGGCGCCTTATACGGCGCCGGGACCAGCATCTTCATCAGAAGTGGGCAGGCCGGTTCCTCCGACAGAGGGCTGGATAGTAGATCCGCCCGGCCTTCTTCGCCCAGCCCTAGGAAAATGATAGGAAACACGTTAAATATTTTCCTGAGGATGTACGGATGGAACACAAGAGTTGTCAAACATTCGGTTGCTTACCAAACTTGCGGGGCGGGACAGTTGGTACCCACGGTCCTCGGTGGAGTCCGGCCATGGTTTGCCAGACTTGAAAAGCACCTACCAGATGTCCTTGTGCGTAGAGCCAAAGAGTTCTAGCAGGGTCTGGTGCATGGCCGGGTCGAACTCCCATAGATTGCAAGCTCGGTGTTGACATGGTAGAACCCGGCGAACCAACATCACCTGGACTACATTGACGAGCTTGACGCTCTTGTCTTCCATGTGTTGAATGCGCATCTGGAGCTCTGATAGCTCGTTAGACGAAGCCCAGTTCAGGCCCTTCTTGTGCCAGGACGTAAGTCGCAGGGGGGCACCGGATCTGAACTCCGGAACGGCGGTCCACGCCTTGCCACGCGGCTCGGTGATGTAGAACCACTGCTGCTGCCACTCCTGGACGGAATCATGGAAAGTCCCTGTCAGCCATGTAACATTGGGCATCTTGCTCACCATGGCGCCTCCACATTCGGCATGCTTGCCGCTCACTACCTTGGGCTTTACATTAAAAACCTTTAGCCATAAGCTGAAGTGCGGCGGGACGCGGTGAAAGGCCTCACACACGACGATGAATGTCAAGATGTTGAGGAAGTAATTTGGGGATAGATCATGTAAATCAATCCCGTAATAGTACATGATGCCGCGAACAAATGGGTGGAGGGGAAACCCTACCTGTGGATAAAATGGGGGAGAAATACCACCCTCTCGTGGGGTTCCGGGGTGGGGACGATCTATCTCGCTGTCGGAAGACAGTGGCTAATCCTCTTGGCCAGATACCCGCCCCCCTGAAGATTTTTGATATCCTTCTCCCGGACGGTAGAGGCCATCCACTTGGCTCCCGCTCTAGATCCGGACATCTTCGGGAAGCCTTTTTGGGCGGAGAGGAGGAGCGCTTGGGCACTAGGGCTCGAGCGTGCGAGAATGGATGAGCGAAGGAGGAAGGAGGCTTGGGTGAAAGAGGAGAATCCTTATCTCTTTATAAAGGCAGTAGAAACTGTGCGCCTCCCCACTTGCCCACTAAAAACGCTTATTACCCCAAGCGCCACGATTGATGGCACGGTTGGGTTACCCGCACCGGTATTGATGAGAATCCCGCAATGGGGGGACACAATCTCTGCTTCAACAAGACGTGCTGATAAAACCGCCTCGTGATATGTGCGTCGGCAGGTTATGAAAACGGTTCGAATAATGACCGGGCCATGGCGTGACGTCGTGCTATAAAAAGCTATCAGCAGATTAGATTTGTGGAATATTATACTCTCTACGGTGGTATGTGGAATTTGTTTCGCAGAGCCGGACACGATCCTTGTGTTCTAAATCTTTTCGAAGTATTCGGAGAAGGAACCCGCCTTGCAATGCCGAAGACAATCTGCACGCCGGACTCGTCGTCATTGAAGCCTGGTTCAGGGGCTGCTGAGGGAGTCCTGGATTAAGGGGTCCTCGGACAGCCGGACTATATACTTTGGCTGGACTATTGGACTATGAAGATACAAGATTGAAGATTTTGTCCCGTGTCCGGATGGGGCTTTCCTTTGCGTGGAAAGCAAGCTTGGCAATTCGGATATGTAGATTTCCTTCTCTGTAACCGACTCTGTGTAACCCTAGCCCCCTCTGGTGTCTATATAAACTGGAGGGTTTAGTCCATAGGAAAACAACAATCATAATCATAGGCTAGCTTCTAGGGTTTAGTCTCTACGATCTCGTGGTAGATCAACTCTTGTAATACTCACATCATCAAGATCAATCAAGCAGGAAGTAGGGTATTACCTCCATCGAGAGGGCCCGGACCTGGGTAAAACATTGTGTCCCCTGCCTCCTGTTACCATTAGCCTTAGACGCACAATTCGGGACCCCCTACCCGAGATCCGCCAGTTTTGACACCGATAGGGGGTTAGTTGCATGAAGAGCAGGTCGAGCCGTTAGCACACAGAGGATATTTATCCAGGTTCGGGCCGCAAGGATGCGTAATACCCTAGTCCTGCTTTGTCTGGTTATATGTGTGTTCTTGAGCTTTTGAACTAGCTACGGTGCGTGCTTTGTCCAAAAGTCCGAATCCTCTCTCTGTGCGCCTTGGGCCTCCTTTTATACACAAAGGGGTTGCCACAGTGACGCATAGGAGGTGGCAAGCTACAGTGATACAAGCTTATCGCTAGATCAACATAGGACAAGCGCATTTAATGCGTTGCCTACGTGTCCTTTCACTTTATTAGGGACGAAAACAGAGGCCATCTCATCCTTCACTCCTCCTCCTCGCCCCGCCACATGTCCGGGCCGACGAGGCATGCAGCGCCATGTTGGCCAACCAGCTGCTATGTTGGCAAAATGGTAGGCTTCCACGAAGATCTGCATGCCGCCACGCAGGCGCCTGTTTAGCTGGCATGCCTATCGTCGCGCTGGAGTGATGGTGAAGTGGAGAAACCATGACGAGCACGGGCTTGGTTGTGGCCCAGAGATCATCCCCAGCAAGGCTTGCCGGGGGCCTCGGAGTCGACCCCGGCAAGGGCCTTGCCGGGGGTCTTCCTCTTCTGATCCCACGTGGATTCATGGGTCGCCAATCTTCACGAGAAGCGACATGCTATATGGCATGTGCTCTCCAAATCTTGGTCTTTAACATTGTCGATGGTGTCAGAGCTCTCAACCCCAAGGGTGGTGGCCCTGCTGGTCTCTTCGCAAGCTACGCCGACAAGGAGCTTGCCGGGGGGCTTTGCAGGTCGCCTCGGCAAGGCTTATTGTTGAGCGTGGCCCTGCTCGCCTCCTGCTGCTTGTTACCTTGAGCGTCTGTTTTGATATTCTTTTTTCTTGTCTTGCCTCCTGCCGTCCCTCCTCTGCTCCGCCAAGCCCTGCTATAGGTGTGGCTGCAACCGTCCGTGCACAGGTTAGGGGTACAGAAGTACCCACACTTTTGTACATCGACAGGAGCCCCCGGGCCTGGGCCACACATAAGCGCAAGGCGTAGGTTGGCCAGGCCTAAAGCAGTGCGCGGGTGGGCATGGCAGAGGCGAACCGCCACAATTTTTCTGTCAGTTGCGCTTCCCCACAACCCCCGTCGAGTACGTGACGTGGGGGTCGTGCGTGGGATGGGCGTGGCACGCATGCGTCATCCCGCAGTAAATGGTAAAGAGTTGGCCCACACCTTCCCCATAAATAGGAAAAACCGTAGGGGCATTGCTCATTTACCTTCTCTGTTCCTCCCAATCTCGGAACCGCCGTTCCCCTCTTCCTCCCCAAATCCAAACCAGAGCTCCACGCCCCTGCTCGCCTCCACCGCGCCTTCATTGCCTCTCGATCCCCTGCTCCTCTTTAGCCGCCATGGCGCCCAAAGTTGGCAAGGGCAAGAGAGCGGCAAGGCCGTCGCGGGGAAGGAGGTGCCGGAGAGTGAGCTGGTGAAGATGCGGAAGGAGCACGCTCTCTTCCCTCCGGCGATTGACGTGCTCATGCTCAAGGACCAGTTCTTGTGCTTGTGAGGGAAGGAGACGACGGGGCATCCTGCCACCAAGGTCATCCCCGCTCCCTTCGCCAAGGCCGGCCCAGATATTCATCCTTTCTTTGAGGAGTAGTTCTCCTGCGGCCTCTGGCCCCTTTCTTAGATTTCTTCAACGACATCATGCACACCTACAGCTTCCACCTCCTGGGCTCACGCCGAACGCGGTGGCATGCATGGCCCTTTTCGCCCATCTCTGCGAGGGCTTCACCGGATTCTACCCCAGCACGGTGCTCTTCCGCCACTATTTCTTCCCCTGGGTTCAGCAAGGGGATGCCATTACTGGCTCCGTCGCTAGGATCTCAAGGCCTCTATGCAAGGGCGCATACCCGGAAGGCTTCCAGAAGGAGCGGTGGGATGAGTGGCGGGGCCAGTGGTGCTGGATTGTGGGGAAGGAGCCACAACATTTCTGCGACGTCCGTCGGAGTCCGCCGGTCCGCGGCGACGACTGGAGCGACTTCGCCCCCACCGATGTGAAGCTCACGGTTGCCACCACCAGGATCCTCCACCTCATCTCTGCCGGCCTCACGCTGGATATGGTTGGGGATTTCATCCGCTGCCGCATCGCTCCCTTGCACTAGAAGGGGAGGCCGGCCTGGGATTTCAGGAATGCGGCGGATATCATGAGGCTCCGCCCTGGCTTGAAACACAACTTCACGGTGATGCAACACGCATCCGTCTGCCAAAGGCTCTTTCAGCTCAAGATGGACGAGGACGGCAACGCTGAGTGGCACTACTAGGGAAAACCTTATACACAGCATCTTAGCAGTCGCGCTGGACAAAACAGGGTGCTACTGCAACTTAATAGTAGCATGTTTAAATAAACCGCACTACTACTACTTCCTTAGCAGTAGCGCATTCTCAGAAAACGTGTTGCTGCTATGTTTGTACTGGGCGCAGATGGCTAGCCCCACTTAGTAGTAGCGCATATCCGTTACCAGCGCTACCGCTACGCCCCGTAGCAGTAAAGCGTATCTCGGAAACGCGCAACTACTTACTTACCTTATCCTGGAGCGGTTGACCCTCTCACTCACTCTCCCTCTCACTCTCTCTCACCCGCGCCGAACCCATCGTTCACCGCCGCCGTGCTCCTCCTCCACCGAGGTACTCCCTC